>NC_073382.1:33584317-33864317 GCF_028641065.1 Leucoraja erinaceus | reverse complement strand
CGACCGGAAACATCACCAATTTCTTCTCTCCAGAGATGCTGCCTGTTCCGTTGAGTTACTCCACCTTTTTGTGTCCTGTTAAAACAGATTACAGATTATCTGATGTTTTGTGCATGGGTGCATTACGCAGGCAACTAGATGGTATTACTGTGATTAAACAATAAATGCAATAAATTAAACTTGCTTCTTGATGTCTTGATGAGGGAGGGAGGGGGGGGAGGGAAGGGGGGGAGGGGGGGGGGGGGAGTGGGAGGAGATAAAATTGTTCATTGTCATGCACACTTGTCATCGGCCCGCCAGGGAATTTGTGTCTACCCCCATGTTTTAAAAATGATTTACTATGGTTGCCAATGCCCTGTGCCATCTGTCCCCGCGGCCGAGGTGGGGTGTGGGGGGGTGAATCATCCCGTGTGTGGGTCATGGTCCGGAGGTCGGGGGGGTGAATCACCCTGGTGTGGGAGTTGTGGTCCGATGGCCGTGCATCATGGTCAGTGAGTCTGGTTGGGCGGAGAAACCAGCCTGTCCCACACCTCTGCTCCACCCAGCGCTGCCAACCCACAGCCCATCACAGTGTGGCTGCATGGGGGAGATGTGGTGGGGGGCGGCCATGGCCGTGGTTGTGTGAGAGTGGGGGCTGTCCCAAGCGATGCGCACCTTCGGCCACTTACAACTTGGTGCTCGGGTTCAGAGTGCCAAGTCACCTATGGCTTGTGTGGGAAAATGACCCCCACCCTCTCGTCTGCATCGGCCAGTGATATGATGGACGCGGGGGTCTGGACCAATCACTGACAAGTCCCCCCCCCCCCGGCAAAGTCATATCCGTTATTTGACTTTTTGGCAAAACGGCCATTCGGTGAGTTGAATTTTAGATGACGCAGCTTTTCGGTGAGTTGGCATTTTGCGGAGTGAGTTTTTGGTGAGTTTGTTTTTAGGCGTACCACCCTTTCAGTTATTTGGCGTTTCGGCTTTGTACGCTTTCGGTTATTTGGCGTTTCGGCTTCGTACACTTTCGGTTATTTGGCGTTTTGGCTTCATTTCTGTTCGATTATTGTACCAGGTATAAATTGCAGTTACGGTGCATCAGTGCAGGAAGCAGTGAATGATTAAATTGGCAGGTGGGATGCAAATCAACTGGGCTACTTTGTATTGGATAGTGTCAGGTATTAACAATCTTATTGGAGATTTGTTTATTATATTTTCTGAGGTAATATTGGGAGTGAAGAAGTAAGTGAACTCCCACAAAATGTGTAGTTTCTGACCTGCTCATATAAGCACAACATAAACATGGTTGATCCTGTTAAGTATCAGGGCCATGGTGACTATCAAGAACACTATCAAGAACACTAATGATGTGGACAGCGAGAATAATCGAGTCAAGAATAGGTGTTGACATTATTTTTTGTAAATGTTCTGAATCTATATTACTAAAACTAAGATCTTGACTGCTTTCAACTTTCTGTTTCGTGATTTCTGAGAGAATGCCGCCACTTCCGGCCGTCATTTTTGGCCACCTCACTCAGTCCCCCTCCGCAAGACTGCACTGGAGGATTTTTCCCATTGATGAAAAAGCAGAGAATTATTAAAAAATGGTTTTATTTGCCATTCTCTCTGCTGCCCCGCCCATGAGTAAGTCAACTGCCAGCCCACCACTGTAAGTGACTGAACTGCCAGCCCACCAGCCGTGACTAAGTGAACTGCCAACCCACCAGCTGTAAGTGACTGAACTGCCAGCCCAATAATCCATTCAGTCCACCCTCTCCCCCTTCTCTCTCACAGTCACCTGTATTGGGCAGAATTTCTGGCAGTTTCTAAGCTGCCAGCCTGTCAGGTACGAGTGACTGTACTGCCACGCATCTGTGACTGAGCTGCCAGCCCAAGAATCCATTCAGCCCACAATGTCCATACTATCCCACTGGAAAACAGTCCCTTTGGCCCTCAACACCCATACTAGCACCACAGAAATGAGTTGGTATAATGCGTTGGGTGATCAGCCCTCCCGTTTGATGCTGGGACCCGACGGGTCCCACTTAGTCTAGTATTATCTACATTTTAGGCAGAATCATTCATTTCCTGAGGCTTTGAGAATGGAACTGAACATTGTATCAATAATTGAACACTGAAATCAATAATCATCTCGCGTTCAGTAACTCACATTGAAATCAATATTTATACCCTTTTCTGACCTTATGATAGACAAAGGTCAATAATGAAGCAATAGACGATGGTTGCTCTAGGACATTTTCCTGAGGAGCTCTTGTGGAGATGTCTTGAAGGAATGGTGATTGAGCAATCACACCTTTGTGTGAAATATGATTCTGGCTAGTGAAGGGCTTTTCTCCTGATTTGCATTGACAAGTTTACCTCCCTGTTTAATCTCTGACACAAAACTCTACCAAATGCTGCCTTATGTCAAGAATAATAAGTTGTTAATGAAATGTCTCCAATGTTTAAACCAACATTGCAATGAGATCACATATACATGTTTTATTTCAAAGTCACGTGAGTGACTTCGTGAAGAGCCCACCCGTCCACATGCACGTCAAAGTTGTCCAGCACATGGTGCGAGTCGGAGCAGTTTAGAACTGCTCTCACCAGGTAAGTCAATTTTCACTGGGCTGCGCTGTAGCGTGTCCAGAGTAGCTATGGAGCGAGGAATCTCCATATGAGCTAGAGGTAGAATTTGCGCCGCAGTTTGAGCTCTCCACGGGAGCAGGCGGATGAAATTGTACAGCTCCATAGAAGCTGGGTTTGCGGCTGTTGCTGTTATAGCTCTGTACGGCAGCAGACGGACAAAATTGAAGACCGGTGTAAGGCTCTGTAGGAGCTGGGATTGCGGCTGTTGCCGTTATAGTCTGCACGGCAGCAGACAGACAAAATTGGAGGCTCCATAAGAGCTGGGACTGCGGCTGTTGCCGTTATAGTCTGCACGGCAGCAGACGGTCAAAATGGGAGACCACCGGCTATGATAAGTCCGTCTGTCTTTACTTTTTTCTGTTGTTTTTTTTGTCTTGTTTTGGTTAAGTTTTAGTTTGTTGGGTTGTGTTAGAGGGGGTGAAACATGTTCTCTGTCTCTTCCTTTGGGGGAATGCGACTTTTTCGTGTCATATCCCCCTTCTCTGCCTTTGTCTGCGCCGAGGCCTAATGGCGGAGCTGGCGGCCTCCAACCTGCGACCGACCCCGAGGCTCCAGAGGCAGAGCCAGCCAGGACCTACCAACAAGAGGCTGGCCGTCTTCGGGGCTAAGGCAGCGGTGGCCCGACTTGCTGGTGCGGCATTCTGGCTTTTGGCGGCGGCCTGGAGCTGATGCAGCGGGGCTCGGAGCTGAGACTGCGGCAGACTGGAGCTGGGGCGGCGGCCCGGAGCTGGGGCAGCATCAGCTATCTAACAGGTATGACAAGCATGATAGACAGGGTCTGCAAATGAAACTTCACTGAAGCTCCAACAAGGAAAATCGACTCGGGGTTAGAGACGCTGGTAAGTAAGGTCTCGTTATTTTACTTCGGAGTCACGTGAGTGACTAGGTGAAGAACCCGCCAGGACGCATGCGTGTCATATCGTCTAACACATTGCGTACGACTGGCAGACTGAACGTGATTCTCTTGCCAACAGTCAGACCTGAAGGTAAGTTTTTAAAACTTTTTCCAGGGTTTATCTTCCTACAGGAACCTCTACTTAGAGGTCCTGTTAAAGCCCGGGGTGAAGTCCGGAGGACCCAGTCAAGGGAATACCGGTCACGACCTCGGGCATACCCGACATAAGCCGCTTTTAAGACCGTGGAATGCGGGAGCGGGCGGCGGTGAATTTGCCTCTCGGGCTGCTGGCATTGGAGTCAGCAGCTTCACTGGTGCCGGTGGCACCTGGGGAGGAAAACATCAGGGATACCCCGCGACATAGCCGCTTTTAAGACTGTGGAATGCGGGAGTGGGCGGCAGTGAATTCACCTCTCGGGCTGCTGGCGTTGGAGCCAGCTGCCTCATATTACCAGCACCTGGGAAACACAGCGGGGATACCCTGACACACGGCCGCTTGAAAGACCCCGAAATATGGGTAGCGGGCGGTGGAGAAGTCGTCTCTCGGACCGTTGGTGTTGGAGCTAGCGGCTTCATACTGGTGCCAGTGGCACCTATATAGCGGGGATACCACCCGACAATGTGTATCGCGGCTATCCCTTTCACAGGGACCACGGGGTTATCCCTGCTGCAGGAACCGCGGGGATACCCAGCATGGCGGGGGGGGGGGGGAGGCCCAACTACTAGGGAACCCCGGCTGCATACTATGACCTCGAGAACAAGCTCGAAGGGGGATGGAGCGTTGCCCCCGAAGCAAAAGGTTTAAAACAGGACCTGCAGGTAAATTCTTTACTCTCAGGTTGTTTAGTTCTATTTCTGTGAGGATGTGTTATAGGAAGGGAACCATGGACTAAGTCCAAATGGAAATTGACTGTGGAAGACCACGGGAGTGCGGGCAGTCAGCAGCAGTTGGCCACACCTGGACCGCTAATCGATCATCAGTCTCCGACCTGGCACCTGCACAGTCGGAATCGACACCTCAGACTGACGGGAAGGCCAAGCAAAGTCGGACAGGCCCGATGACTCGGACAAGTCAAGCTGTGAAGACTCACCGCCGGCGGGAGCACTGTGATCGCATATCCCGCATGGAGCGGTTGATGGAGCAGATGCTCCAATGTGACATGCTCCGGTATATGGAGTCTAGTCACCATGGGGTCATAGGATGCCCAAGGCAGCACCTTATTGAGGGCTGCATAATGCATCTCCATCGACAGAGGGGAGCATTAAGAGTCATTTCTGGGCTGACTATGAAGACAGGGGTTTTTCGCTGAAGATACCACAAGTGTGCAGGGGGTGCAGGAACAACAAAACAAGCAGAAGGAGCTTGACGAGGGCCATCGGGCTCAGGAAGGCCACATCATCACACAAGACCTTACATCTCCGGCGGCAGCACCTCTACGCACCCACCAGCAAACCACGATGCACTGAAGCTGGTGAAAGCTTGAAGGCCGTACAACCAGAACAAAGGTCTTTTTAGGCCATAGCCCAGAACAGCCTTCCTGGAAGATGCGCCAACCCCGTACTCAAGCTCCTCTACCTCTCAGGAGCAGAAGTGCAAAATCATGCACACATGGTTGAGGCAGCTCCTGGGTCAGGTTGCATGTCCTCCCATTCAGATAAAGGTCTGGAGCCATATCGATGATGTCTCCCGTCATGGATACAATTTGGTAATACTTAAACTGGTTTGAATATTTACACTGGTTTGGGATAACATAAGATTAGTTTATACTGCACAACAGGTATGGTGGAGTTTGCCTTTCAAGGCAGGCTCACAATATGAGATGTGGACTGATCAATGTCAACAGCCTCAACCCGCATGTGCAGTATAGACATTTCTGAATAACTTCCATGTGATCATTTCCTTTCACAGAAGATATTTGAAATTTAACTGGATGAGGCAATGATACACTCAGTAGCGTTGCAAAATGGGCTAACTTCTGTTTCCGGATTATTACCAAATCACTACAATCAGTGCTTCAACTGCACAGAGCTAACAAATCAGTGGCATGGCCAATCTGGATGATATTGAACATACTGTATTTTACTAAATTAGCCTTATCAGCCACATAAACTGTATTTGAGAAATTGAGGTTCTCACCCGTCCAGTTAAATTCAAATTAAGTTGATACCAACTGAAACTATTGATTATTGGGATACAATCAAACCATTTATTTGTCTGGGATCAGCTCTGAGACAAAAGATTAGACCTCTGCTATTCTCAGCTGAAACTAACAAAGTCACAATGATGGACGAACAGTATTCAGCGTTGCTCCACTAAAAACCTCTCATCTGTAAATCTTCAGTCATTTCCAAACTGATACTATTGCCCAAAGATGGGAAATCTACTAATACCATCTCTAGTTACGGAGGCAGATGGGATTAGCATGAGTTATCAAGTGTTCATTTATGGTATCAACTGCCAATGGACACCAGGTGCATTCTGTGCATTAAAGGGCATGTGGATATGCATAACCTGCATGCACAAGTCCAAGGTGATACACTTTGGTGGTGGTATATGTTAATCACAAAGGTACAATCAAATCAAAGTATCCGGTGATAGTTTTACCTAACCGCCTTTAGCACTGGTGTATTATCATGCAAAATCAATGACAACACAGAATGAATGTGTGATCACAAAGCATTTAATAACATTGTGGATCGACGGAACACTAACGATTGAGATGCTTGCATCCAGGCTCAATCAACAGTTGCAAAAAATACAAGGCATATTAGTGGCGAAGGGTGCATTCTCGCTACACAAGGGAGGAATGTTCTTTATGTCTTCCTCCATTTGGCCTCAATAGACAGGTCTTGCAAAATTCAGCAAGATTCCCGCTTCCAGGTTTCATAGTCCCTGCCTGGGTTATATACCCATGATTCCAGCTGATGTGGGGAATGAGCATGAACCTCACATGGTTATTTCCGGATAAAAAAGATGCTGGTTCAGTTGTGATGTTGAAACCATCCTATGCATGATTTAATCAATTCATAGACTTACAGACTCTGAGAGACCGTTTTCCTGCGGCTCGGGTTGTCTAACCATAAGCATTAGGAGTGCTCACTGCAGATTGCAGGAATAGCACCAAATAGCAGCAAACCGAATAGGAGATGGGAAGGATTGTTTGTTCTTCTTCACGTTTAACTCGGCACGGATGACTGACACATTGAAATTCAGTTTTATGGGATTATAACATCAAGTCAAAATTCCATTTACTGTGCCTGAAGTACCTCCTCATCATTTGGCTGCGGAGAATATAAACCACTCTTTCCGGTCTCACCCTCTGACGTCTAGATTATGAAGGGTATCTTCAACTAAAACCCTCCTAGGCCTAGGAACGCAGAGATATAGGTTGTTAACATTGCGCTACGCCACTTTGCCGATAGGCACCAGCAACATCCCTGTCCTTGGTCAAAATCAAATACTAGAGGTTATGCCATAGCATTTAGTACAGTGCTGTGGGACCTGTCATTGCTACACTGGATAGAATGATCATATCTGTGTGCTATAATAACATGTTTTGTTTATGATTAGCCAAGCAGAGTAGACAGGGACACAGACCAAACCAGATGTTGCATATACCATGGACCTTGGGTTGCGTGTGATCACGCATCTACACCAATTTGTCAAGGTCCCTAAGAGCCTCGGAGACTATGACTAGCAATATTGTTAGTTACATAAACCATGTTAGAAGGAATCACTACAAATCTTCTCCAGAGGGTTAAATGGGTCTGGCATATACAGGAGTAATTGAAATTGAGTCCCACTCTACCAGGACCGCTATACCTCAGCAGCAGACTTACGGACCACATCCTAGCAGCTGTAGGATGGTCAAACTATTAATCTGTACAAATATTCAGAATAAACCTATTGCCAGATCGGGGGTATTTGCCAACTCTATGTTAGGTATGGTTCATACTTCCTCTAGGTTGAGGGAGGTTACGATTCCCACTATTGTTCATTAATGGCATCAACATGTCTATTTCTATGTCATGTCTGAATGCTATATTAATGTTCACTTATCATTGGCCCACTGATGCTGTGTATGACGCCTGGACTCGTTTCCACGGCATGAAATCACAGAGCTTTAAAATCTTCACGTAGTCACTCCGAAGTAAAATAGTAAGATTAATCGAGAACTTACCAGTTTGAAGTTTGATCTTTATTTTATGAGGAGTAATGTTGAGGGATTATGTGCAGTCCACGCCCACCCTTGATCATAAAGTTCAACTGGTATCCTATTTCTCTCATCTTACTATGTTCAGTTCATTTACCGTTATCTGTGATTTCACACTGCTGCTTTGAAGATTGATGGGTTCTTCACGTAATCCCGCAACGTTACTCCTCATAAAATAAAGATCAAACTTCAAACTGGTAAGTTCTCGTATAATCTTACTATTAACCTCCGTATACTCCAAAATGGAGCAGTCTGTTGGCCCAGGTAGGGTTTATTGCCAGCATTGGCTGTCTACTCGTTTTCACTGTTTCTGGAATAGATCAGGTTGATGTACAAACATTGGCAAGGTGCCTTGCATAGTAACCTCTGTAATTCCAAGTGGGAACAGTTTGGTTACCCTGGTTCAGGGTAGACCATCATGGAACTGGCTGGCCAAAGGAGTCATAATGACCAGGAAAGCACTGCTTCATCAGCTGTGGTTGAGGTTATCAGACTGCTCAATCAAATAAGTAGATGAAGTTTTTCTCAACATATTCTTTACCTCTCCTCAGTTAGTAGAGTTCCTGGTTCATTGGAAACATCATTGCCATCCTCTCAGGGACAGGTAGTTACCAGCACCCACCTACAACTGGCATATATAAAACTTTATCTGACCTGCAAATTCATGTTGTGATTCAACAATATATTTATAATAATCCATAGGCTCTCAATACCAGCATTCCTGATTGAGTGGCGGGTCGAAGAGATTGTGTTGTGCACTCTGGCAACTTAGGCATGTGGTTTCAGTCAAAGGACTGCGAGGTAATTCCTAATTCAGCCTTGCATTATACTAATCTCCAGTCTGAAGGAAAACGCTGAGTATTCATGGTGACTCTTAGTCAAGAGTTGACAAGGAACTCGCATTCCCACATTTAAGGGAGACTGTGGTTTCAGCTCTAGTCATTAGCTGCTGTTTATATTATCAGTGATATGTATGAATAACTAGATAATGCATCTTCCGCGGGTAGGAAAGCTAAAAAAAATTTCCATCCATAGGATCAATAGAGGAACAGCGGTTCCGAGTGCAATCAGTGACAGCTCATCCAAGGATGAGTGGTCTTGCCAGGACTAGAGAAGTATATTGCTGTTACTTCTCAAGATTACAGAAATATGGTGCAGCTGAATCGAGTTAGCATTAGGCTAATCGGATTATGGGTTTACTTAACCAGTTTTTAGATGGCTGATTGGGGTTCTGCAATTTAACTGACTCAGGGAATCAATCTTGTAGTTGCATACTCTGTCATATCTACACACATAAGGCACAGGTTCTGCTGTTTTGATAACAAAGCTAGTGGTGAAAGCCTAAGCTGCCCTTCTCAGTTTAAAGGACATTGTGACATCAAGTTTTAGATATGTGCAACATTTCAGCTGATAAAACTTACGGGTTGTTGATGGATATCTTTTGTGATATTACAAATAAGGCAACATGAAATTTAACAATACCAATTTGCCTATTCAATCATGCCATGGTAGGCGACTGAAGCAACTCTTATTTACTCAGTCATGATTGATGGCTGGGACAGCCTGTCTTCTCGGGCAGCTAGCTCTGCACGATTGTATGAAAAGCTTGTGAACAACATATATTATGCACAGTGTTACATGAGTTATTGCCTAACTCAACAGTCTATTGGGACTACGGTCCAGTTAAGAACAATGGCCATGTATGCATGTTAGCATCATGATATTAATAACTCGGGTTTTTCCCCTATTATTAATGGTTTATCTGTTTAAGTATTTCACACGGATTGTGTCACTGCATGAAACCACAGATCTTTGAAATCTTCACGTAGCCACTCACTTGACTTCGAAATAAAATAGAAAGATTAAACGAGAGCTTACCGTGGAAGTTTGATCTTTATTTTATGAGAAGTTGAAGTGAGGAATTACGTGCCCTCCACTCCCAACCCTATTCTCATAAAGATCATTCAGCAGTTCTTTTAATCTTCCTATAATATTCCTATAGCTTAGGTCAGCAACTATTCTGTGGTTTCATACAGCTACTTTGAAGATTGACGCGCATGCGAACGGGCTGGCTCTTCACGTAATCCCTCACTTCAATTTCTCATAAAATAAAGATCAAACTTCAAACAGTAAGTTCTCGTCTAATCTTTCTATTCTTGTCAAGTTTAATATTAAAATAAAATGCCCTGGGTGATGTGAATCACTGTCAGATTTTATCCAGAAATCGAGATTCAAACTAAGAAAAATCTGTTAATGCTGTTTCCCCACCTACATGTTTTTAATGGTAGGCTGATTGTTTGCAACAGTCAGTCACCAAGCATGCTGCATAGATGCCAAGGTCTGATTGGACTTATGTAGACATAAATGCAAGTGTTCATGATAAATTTTATCTGGACGTTTACAGTTAGTCATTTAGCCAACCTCATTAAGCCCATTGCTTATCAAATTAACTAAGACACCCACACAAGACCCACACAGAGATGACATCAAACACTAGTACATGTATACAATTAAATACCAAGTATCACGCACCCAATTTCACACTTTCCTTCAAATCTCCAGCAAATAAAGCCAGAAGCAGATTTTCATAGAAATCTGTGATTACATTTTCTTGAATGTACACATGGTTCCTTCCAGGAACAAAATGCTTCAATTGCAGCAATCACACCCTCATTCAATGGGCAGAATATAAGCAGTGCAGAAGAAAACCTGTGGCATATTAGAAAAGATTGAAGATTAGAAATTCAATTACAATTCATTTACAGGGTAACAATATTTTAAATTGTAAAAGTTTTCTTCAGAATGCTGTGAATAGTTTAAAAGAACATTCTACTAAGTCAGTGCATACTATATGCAGTGCATGACCAAATATTATGAATTGCTGAAATTCATTTCAATAATAAAATAGAAAGAATGATTAGTTTTTAGAGGCATGTAATTGAACTTGGTGTACTTTCAGATATATAAATTAAACTGTCAAGTGTTATGATCCTCCATTTCATTTATGCAGAAAGTTATAGGGAAAGTTTCCTGGCATTAATGTGCAATTATATGAATTTACTCATGTTTACATATAGGTAAGAATTCTGAAAGAGAAAAAAATCTTGATATTGATTTAAAAAAAGGCTATTTTTGGGGGGTGATGCATTCTCAATGACAAAACGGTCACAAAATTACTAATTTAAATAAACCACTTGAAAAGTAAACAAAGAAGCATTGACGCCCAGGTAAATTAGGGAAAAGTGAGAGTTGCTCGTTCGGGGGGATTAATAGGCAGATTCAGAAGGCATAATGGACAATTCTGATACTGAAATATGTTAAATCAAGTAAAATACACATCAGGTAATCTAAACAGGGATAGAAAAGGAAAATAAAAAATCAGGTGTTAAAAATATGCAATAAAATACAATTCTGGAAAATTTCAGCAGGCTCGGCAGCATCAATAGAGAGATGAATATGCTGGTTCACAGATTGCTGAATACCAAGATCATTTCTGTTCCTAAAGTACAAAACACTTAAAGATACAAACCTCTACACTTTCAACAATTGAGCTCTTCTGAGAACTTGGCACAAATGTCTGCCTTCTGCTGATATTCTCGGGGAATAGAGTCATGTGGACAGAGAGTTGTACAGCACAGAAACAAACTGTTCAGCCCACCATGTCAATGCAGATCTCTTTGCCGATTTACACTAATCCCATTTGTTTGCACTGTCAATATCCTTCTATGCCTTGTATACTTAAGAGCCTGTCTCAATCTCAAATGTGGTGATTGTGTCCAATTCCAGTTCAGTAATGCCCCTGTCCCACTTAGGAAACCTGAACAGAAACCTCTGGAGACTTTGCACCCCACACAAGGTTTCCATGTGGTTCCTGGAGGTTCCCGGAGGTTTTTGTCAGTCTCCCTAATGGTCGAAAGTGGTTTCCGCCTCTTCTTGGTCCTGGCGATTATTTCAAAAAATTCAAAACCAGCCGCGACTTAGTAGTCTTACCTTCCACTACCTGCAACCTCCGGTAACCACCTTCAACTAGCATCGCAACCGGCTTCGACTAAAAAATTACCGATTTTTAAAACGGCAACCTATTTTTAGTCGCGGCTGGTTTTGAAATTTTTGAAATAATCGCCGGTACAAAGAAAAAGCGGGAGACAAAAACCTCTAGGAACAGCAGGGAAAGCTTGGGCGGGGCTCAAAGTCCCCAGAGGTTTCTGTTCAGGTTTCCTAAGTGGGACAGGGGCATAACAGTATTTTAATTTTCTACTTAAATCTTTTCCTTCAGGATGCTGTAAATAGTCAATGCACATGAAAAGTACTGCATAACTAAACAATATGAATCTCTGAAATCCATGTCAATAATAAAATAAAAAGGACGACTAACTTGCAAATTCTCAGGAAGCAGTTTCCCGATATGAACACCTTCTTTGAGAAAATAAAACCCATCTCAAATCCCAATCCCTCCTTTCACATTAAATACACACCCTCTTATTTTTGAAAACGTGAACTGTGGTGCAGCAGCTCAGTCCTGAACTGCTAGGCTCAGGCTTCATTTTTGCTGGTCGGCATGGTGTGTGCAGCCGAGCAACACCTGGTCCATGTGTAGGTCGACTGACCAAATATTGTGGCGTCTGTTTTCACCACCTGTTAGATGTCATGGAAGCTTCTGTGCCCCCCCCCCCCCCACCCCCCTCACTTTGTTTGGTTGCACAATTGTCTTCAGCCTGGAGCCTTCTCTTGACTTCAACAAGGTCAATGCTGATCAGTGGTCACAGCCAAAGGAACGTTTACGGAGCTCAGTGCCCTCAACAAGGTTCCTGGCACCATGATGTGTTTCCAGCAGAGAGTGTAAGGGAGAGACAATGTTCCTGACACATCATCACTGTCAACAATACTTCTCTTTATATAATGCAGTAATGATCCCTTTTCACATTGAATCCATTAGTTCTCTCAAATCGTGGGAAGCACCCTGCTGCTATGCCAGTTACCAAGTCAAATTCCATCAATACTCTTGAATAGTCTTCAACAGATACAGATGTTGGGTGGCACAGTGGCGCAGAGGTAGAGTTCATGCCTAACAGCGCCAGAGACCCGGGTTCGATCCTGGCTATGGGTACTGTCTGCACAGAGTTTGTACATTCTCCTCATGACTGCATGGGCTTTCCTCAGGAACTTTGGTTTCCTCCCACTTTCCAAAGACGTAGAGGTCTGTAGGTTAGTTGGCTTGGTGTATATGTCAACTTTATCCCTGGTGTATTCCTAGTGTAGGATTGTGTTAATGTGCGGGGATCGCTAGTCGATGCGCAGTCAGTGGATAAAAGTCAGTGGAGAGGGGTGAAAACAGTTAAAAGGCCAAGGACGCAAAGTCTTTGTTCAGAACTGCTATAGATTTGGGAGGAACAACAGCAGCAACAGATTAGCAAGAGATATGACTGATTGGCTCTAGCCCAAGTGTGAGGAGAGGGGTGAAAACAGTTAAAAGGCCAAGGACGCAAAGTCTTTGTTCAGAACTGCTGTAGATTTGGGAGGAACAACAGCAGCAACAGATTAGTAAGAGATACGACTGATTGGCTCTAGCCCAAGTGTGAGGAGAGGGGTGAAAACAGTTGAAAACTGAGGAACTTGCTCTGTAAATTGGTAAATCAGGCAATTTATCAGTCAATTTAAGCAGGACAGCTCTTTGCGAGTGGCAGTGAGTGAGCGGCCTAGTGAGAGAAGTGCCCTGTGAGAAAAGTGTGAGTCTTTGGCTCGAGAGTCTTCGGAGAGGAGGCTGAGGAGAGGAGACCACACAATACGCTTGAGAGGTAGAGACGAAAGAAGGAGATGTCAGGCAAGCTGATTCAGTGCGATGCTTGCGGTATGTGGGAGGTCAAGGACACTGCTGGTGCCTCTGGCTGCTACAAATGCGAAAAGTGCATCCAGGTAGAACTCCTGAAGGGCCGTGTTGGGGAACTGGAGAAGCAAGTGGATGACCTCCGGTTCGTACGAGAAACGGAGTCATTCCTCGACAAGTCCTATAGTACGATTGTTACACCTAAGGTACTGGAAGAGAGAAGGTGGGAGACAGTGAGAAAGGGAGGGAAGCATGGAATGCCAACGTCCCCGGGTGATGTACCTCTTGTAAACAGGTTCATCCGCTTAGAAGTTGTTGGGACAGAAGACGTGAGCAGCGGACTGGCCTGTGATGCGAATAGGGCTGTTGAGCCAAAACCAAAAAGGCCTAAGGCAGGCAAGGCCATTGTAGTGGGAGACTCCATCGTGAGAGGTACGGACAGGGGTTTCTGCGGCAACAGACGGGATGCGAGGATGGTGTGCTGCCTTCCCGGTGCCAGGATCCAGGATGTCACGGACAGAGTGCAGAAAATCCTCAAGGGTGAAGGTGAACATCCGGAAGTGGCAGTGCATGTCGGCACAAACGATGTCGGAAAAAAGGGGATGAATATTCTGCAGTGTGACTTTAGAGAGCTCGGAAAAATGCTGAAAAGCAGGACCTCCAGGGTTGTTATCTCCAGTTTGCTTCCAGTTCCCCGTGCTGGCGAGAGCAGGAACAGGGAGATACGGGACCTGAACGTGTGGCTGAGGAACTGCTGCACGGGGCAGGGATTTAGATTCTTAGATCACTGGGATCTGTTTTGGGGTAAGGGGGAACTGTACAAAAGGGACGGATTGCATCTTAACAGGTGTGGGACCAGCATTCTGGCAGGCAGGTTTGCCACTGCTACACGGGTGGCTTTAAACTGAATAAGGGGGGGTGGGGTGTTGAATGGGACAGTGGAGGATGGAGTTAAAGGGAAAGGGTTTCTTAAATGTGTGAGCGTAGAGACCGAAGGGTGTAAAATGAGGGTAGAAGAAATAGGTAGCAAGGTGAAAAGTAAAAGTGGCAGGCAGACAAAACCAGGGCAAAAATCAAAAAGGGCCACTTTTCAACATAATTGTATAAGGGGTAAGAGTGTTGTAAAAACAAGCCTGAAGGCTTTGTGTCTCAATGCAAGGAGCATTCATAATAAGGTGGATGAGTTGAATGTGCAGATAGCTATTAATGACTATGATATAGTTGGGATCACGGAGACATGGCTCCAGGGTGACCAAGGCTGGGAGCTGAACATTGTATTGTATTCAATTTATTGTCATTGTCTCAATTTGAGACAACGAAATGAATTTTCCTTACAGGCAGTATCGTTAAAAAAAAAAATCAAAAAAAAAAATCACAAGAAAAATAATAAAAATAAATAATAAATAATAAATAAATAATAAAACATATTAAAAATAAAATTGAAATTGAATTAAAAAAATTTAAAAAAAAAAAGCACAAACACATAAAGTCCACAACATAACATAAATGGCACCCAGGTGAGGAAGGCACCATAGTCCAGCCAGCCTCCCCTCCGTGTTCATCCGTGGACGGGGCCTTCCGAGCACCCGCAGTCGCCGCCCCGGGTGGCCCGATGTTCAGGCCCTCACGCCGGGCTGGTGGAACGCCGACGCCGAACCCCGACGGTGAGCAGCCTCCTCCTCAGCGGCCCGGACCTTCTGATCAGCCGCCTCCCGCTGCCGGAGTCCGCAGCTCCTGAGTCCGCAGGCCGAGCCAGGCGGAGTCGCAGGACCCCGCGTTGTAGTCCGCGCCGCCCGCGTTGGGAGCTCCGCAAACCGCAGCTCCATGATGTCGGCAGCAGGTCCAGCACTCCGGGCTCCAGACGGCGACCCCCGGTAAGGCATCGCCAGCCCCGCGATGTTCCAGCTCTGTCCCGCCGCTGCTGGAGCTCCGGTTGATCCCGGCAGGAAAGGCCGCGGCAATCCAGGTAGGTAGGCAGCTGTGGGGGGGGGGGGGGGGGGGGGCGAGGACGCGACTCGAATAATAGTCGCGTCCTCACCAGGAAGCGGCTGAAGGACGGTATCCCCCACACCGTGCCCTCTTCCCCCACATAAAAACACAAAAAAACCACAAAAAAACACACTTTTACATAACTAAATAAACAAAAAAACAAAAAGATACCGGGCTGTAGGTGGGGGCTGCTGGCACCAGCGCCACCAGAAGTACAACATCCAGGGATATTCAATATTCAGGAGGGATAGACAGAAAGGAAAAGGAGGTGGGGTAGCGTTACTGATTAGAGAGGGGATTAATGCAATGGAAAGGAAGGACATTAGTTTGGAGGATGTGGAATCGGTATGGGTAGAGCTGCAAAACACTAAGGGGCAGAAAACGCTGGTGGGTGTTGTGTACAGGCCACCTAACAGTAGTAGAGAAGTTGGAGATGGTATCAAACAGGAAATTAGAAATGCATGCGACAAACGTAAAACGGTTATAATGGGTGACTTCAATCTACATATAGATGGGGTGAATCAAATTGGCAGGGGTGCTGAGGAAGAGGATTTCTTGGAATGTATGCGGGATAGTTATCTAAATCAACATGTAGAGGAACCAACGAGAGAGCAGGCTATTTTAGACTGGGTATTGAGTAATGAGGAAGGGTTAGTGAGCAATCTTGTTGTATGTGCCCCCTTGGGCAAGAGTGACCATAATATGGTTGAGTTCTTCATCAGGATGGAGTGTGACATTGTTAATTCAGAAACAATGGTTCTGAACTTAAAGAAAGGTAACTTTGAGGGTATGAGACGTGAATTGGCCTAGATTGACTGGCAATTAATTCTAAAAGGGTTGACGGTGGATATGCAATGGAAGACATTTAAAGACTGCATGGATGAACTACAAAAATTGTTCATCCCAGTTTGGCAAAAGAATAAATCAGGGAAGGTAGTACATCCATGGATAACAAGGGAAATCAGGGATAGTATCAAAGCGAAGGATGATGCGTACAAATTAGCCAGAAAAAGAAGCATACTGGGAGAAATTCAAAGACCAGCAGAGGAGGACAAAGGGCTTAATTAGGAAAGGAAAAATAGATTATGAAAGAAAACTGGCAGGGAACATAAAAACTGACTGCAAAAGTTTTTATAGATATGTGAAAAGAAAGAGATTAGTTAAAACAAATGTAGGTCCATTGCAGTCAGAAACAGGTGCGTTGATCATGGGGAACAAGGATATGGCGGACCAATTGAATAACTACTTTGGTTCCGTCTTCACTAAGGAAGACATAAATAATTTGCCGGAAATAGCAGGGGACCGCGGGTCAAAGGAGTTGGAGGAATTGAGTGAAATCCAGGTTAGCCGGGAAGTGGTGTTGGGTAAATTGAATGGATTAAAGGCCGATAAATCCCCAGGGCCAGATAGGCTGCATCCCAGAGTACTTAAGGAAGTAGCTCCAGAAATAGTGGATGCATTAGTAATAATCTTTCAAAACTCTTTAGATTCTGGAGTAGTTCCTGAAGATTGGCGGGTAGCAAACGTAACCCCACTTTTTAAGAAGGGAGGGAGAAAGAAAATGGGGAATTACAGACCAGTTAGTTTAACATCGGTAGTGGGGAAACTGCTAGAGTCAGTTATTAAAGATGGGATAGCAGCACATTTGGAAAATGGTGAAATCATTGGCCAAAGTCAGCATGGATTTACGAAAGGTAAATCATGTCTGACGAATCTTATAGAATTTTTCGAGGATGTAACTAGTAGCGTGGATAGGGGAGAACCAGTGGATGTGGTGTATCTGGACTTCCAGAAGGCTTTCGACAAGGTCCCACATAAGAGATTAGTATACAAACTTAAAGCACAAGGCATTGGGGGTTCAGTATTGATGTGGATAGAGAACTGGCTGGCAAACAGGAAGCAAAGAGTAGGAGTAAACGGGTCCTTTTCACAATGGCAGGCAGTGACTAGTGGGGTACCCCAAGGCTCAGTACTGGGACCCCAGCTATTTACAATATATATTAATGATCTGGATGAGGGAATTGAAGGCAATATCTCCAAGTTTGCGGATGACCCTAAGCTGGGGGGCAGTGTTAGCTGTGAGGAGGATGCTAGGAGACTGCAGGGTGACTTGGATAGGCTGGGTGAGTGGGCAAATGTTTGGCAGATGCAGTATAATGTGGATAAATGTGAGGTTATCCATTTTGGTGGCAAAAACAGGAAAGCAGACAATTATCTAAATGGTGGCCGATTGGGAAAGGGGGAGATGCAGCGAGACCTGGGTGTCATGGTACACCAGTCATTGAAGGTAGGCATGCAGGTGCAGCAGGCAGTAAAGAAAGCGAATGGTATGTTAGCTTTCATTGCAAAGGATTTGAGTATAGGAGCAGAGAGGTTCTACTGCAGTTGTACAGGGTCTTGGTGAGACCACACCTGGAGTATTGCGTACAGTTTTGGTCTCCAAATCTGAGGAAGGACATTATTGCCATAGAGGGAGTGCAGAGACGGTTCACCAGACTGATTCCTGGGATGTCAGGACTGTCTTATGAAGAAAGACTGGATAGACTTGGTTTATACTCTCTAGAATTTAGAAGATTGAGAGGGGATCTTATAGAAACGTACAAAATTCTTAAGGGGTTGGACAGGCTAGATGCAGGAAGATTGTTCCCGATGTTGGGGAAGTCCAGGACAAGGGGTCACAGCTTAAGGATAAAGGGGAAATCCTTTAAAACCGAGATGAGAAGAACTTTTTTCACGCAGATAGTGGTGAATCTCTGGAACTCTCTGCCACAGAGGGTAGTTGAGGCCAGTTCATTGGCTATATTTAAGAGGGAGTTAGATGTGGCCCTTGTGGCTAAGGGGATCAGGGGGTATGGAGAGAAGGCAGGTACGAGATACTGAGTTGGATGATCAGACATGATCATATTGAATGGCGGTGCAGGCTCGAAGGGCCGAATGGCCTACTCCTGCACCTAATTTCTATGTTTCTAAAAGGGCCTGTTTCCGTGCTGCATCTATAAACTAAACTAAACTTAAAGATCAATTATCCCACACAGGTTCTCCCATTCATCCTTATCATCACTAATCTCATTTTGCTCTACTTCATAAGCTTATCCAAACTGCTGTTAATGCAATAGAATATTTGTCTCAAACAACCTGAACGACTCCCTTTGTAATTCAAAATATCGACTGTCCATTTCCCACCACAGAATCAAGTACACAGGACAATATGTTAAGAAGTCCCTTGTGCCAATAGGTGGGGAGCATTTCACGACATTCGTTGATTGTTGAGAGTGGTAGACGCTCAACATTGGTGGGGGTTGGGGGGGAAATACGTATATCTTGGCCTGGGTAACCATTGGGACAGTTGGGCACAGGACACATCATCAGTAGTGTACCCTTGCATTACTGGGTGTTTCGGCCTTTTAACACTATACACCTTCCACAAGGGCGGCCCGCTGCAGGATGATCAGCCTTCATCGCGTGTGCCATGTCAAACCATCCCAAAGATTCACCCTGACATACTTGGGGCTCAGCATGGGTCTTTTCGCTTGAGCCAAATCCACTGGCTGCTTCTTTCAGCTGCCTCTGAGAGTGATCTTATGGTCTTCCGCGTAGCCTGACCGTGGATTCCAAACTCCTTCAGCAGTCTGATGGTAGATGACGCAATAAATCCTCTGCATCCCACTTCAACTGGATAGACTTTGGTGTTCCAGCCACGCTGCGTTGCCTCTGCTGCAAGCTCTGCGTAGCGCAGCTTCTTACGCTCATAGGCCTCCTCAACAGAGTTCTCCCTTGGAACTGTAGCTCTATGATGTAAGCAGTCTTCTGTGAAGGGGACCAGAACACCAAGTCTGGCCTGATGTTGGTGGAAGCAATTTCAGGTGGAAAAATAAGTTGCTGACCGATGTCCGCCAGCATCCTCCAGTCACGGGCCCTGCATAGGTTTCCTTCTTCTGATCTGGTGGAAGGCTGTTTAGATGTTTTCTGTCCTTCTCGGACAAATGACAGTTACTAGGGGCGGCGCAACAGCACTGATGGTCTTGTCTATAGAGTCCCTCAGTGTCATCTGGAGTCTTACTTTAGAACACTTGTATTCCTCTGTTAGACTAGTGAGAGGTAGTTCCAGGACCCCTTTGCCATATAGGCCAATGTTAGTTAGACATCGTGGGACCCCGAGCCATTTCTTCGCGTATGAAGTTATGGTTCGCTCCATCTTCTCCACAGTTGTTATTGGGGCTTTATAAACAGTCAGTGGCCACATTGTCCGATAAAGGAGTCCAAACTGTAGGCACCAGATCTTCAGTTTCCAGCCAGTAGGGTCTGATTGATGTTCTCCAGGCCGTTGACAATTTCTTGCCGTAGTTGTTGCACCTGCTCTTTGTCCTTGAGACTTCCGTTGTACCATCTACCCAGGCTTTTAACTGGCTGCTCAGACACTGTTGGTCTTGGGTCGTCACCGATGCAGAACCTTGTGTCTCTAAGCACCCCCTTGACTATGGAGATGCTTCGAGATTTACTTGGTTTGATTTTCATTTGGGCCCACTTGATGTTCTCCTGCAGCTTTCCAAGTAGCCGCTTGGTGCATGCTGCAGTAGTGGTTAGTGTTGTCATGTCGTCCATGTATGCCCTGATGGGTGGCAGACGGAGCCCAGCCCTGGTTCGTTCACCACCCACCACCCATTTTGAGGCCCTGATGATGACTTCCATGGCCATTGTAAAGGCCAAGCGTGAGACTGTGCAGCCTGCCATGATGCCTACTTCCATTGGGGTCCCCGGTGGGGGTCCCTCTACGCAGGGATTCTCCCCCTCTACATTGGGGACCTGGGGTGGAGAGTATTGCACTGAGGTGTTCCCTGCAACCTGTTTCTCTCGCGGTTCACAGACTCGCCAGCTGCCTGCCACTTTTGCGGGCTGGAAGAGTCTGTGTACCACGTGTACATGGAGGGTGTGAGGCTGCAGCCACTGTTTGAATATCTAAATGGGCTGCTTCTTGCCTTCTGGCTGCATTTTTCACCCACCATCCTCATCTTTGGACACCCTGTGCGTAGGAGAGAGGGTAGGGCTGAAGATGTCCTGGTTGGGTTGCTCCTGGGCCTGGCCAAGCTGGCCATCCGCGAGTCACGGCGCCAGACGGTGGAGGGCTCTACCCGAGCCAGCTGCCTGCCCCTTTTCCGGGGTTACGTCCGTGCCCGGGTGGGATTAGAAAGGGAATATGCCCTGTCTGTGGGCACCCTGAGGGAGTTCCGGGACCGCTGGGCTCCGCAGGGTGTTGAATGTATCCTCAATAAGGATTGTATCATAATTGTATAATAGTTTATTATGGATATATGTTTGTATTGTATTTATGGTGGTGGGTTCTGGCTTGTTTTATTGTAGTGTAAATATTATTTTTTAATAATTGAATAATTTTTTTGATTTAAAAAAAAAAAAAAAAAATGATGCCTACTTCCAAGCGCTGCCATGTTGTACTGAAGTCAGCTGTTGTGAAGCACAGCTGCAGGTCTTGGAAGTAGCTCTTGACAGATGCTGCTTGATCTGTTGTTCTCCCACCAGATATTTATTGTGCTCAAGATTCGAGCATCTGCATCCTTTGAAAATAGGCTCTATATTCTCGCATTGTCTAAATTCCAATTTTTGAGGATGGCTGAGAGATTGACCGACACAAGGGATGGAGTTGCCAGAAGAAAGAGAGAGGTAAAGAAAAGTTATATCTAGAACAGCAGTAAATAGGGGACCAGAAGTGGCAGCACTGCCTTAGCAGCTGCAGCTCACCTGCAGTCCGTCTGTTTTTTTTATTTTTGTTATTTTCTTGTCCTGTTTAAGTTAGTTAATTTTAGTTATTAGGTTATGTATGTGTGGGGGTGGGAGAAACTTGGTTTAGTCTCTTCCTTTGGGGGAATGCGACATTTTCTTGTCGTATCCCCCGTCTCCGTCTCAGGGTGCGCTGAGGCCTAATGGCGGAGCTGGCAGCCTCCAACTAGGGCCGACCTCGAGGTTCCGGAGACAGAGCCAGCCACGACTTACCAGCATGAGGCTGGCCGGCTTCGGGGCTGTGGCAGCGTTCCGGAGGCGGCCTGACTTCAAGGCTGCGGCGGCGTTCCGGCCCAACTTCGGGTCTGTGGCGGCATTCCGGCAACAGTGGCCCAACTTCGGGGCTGGGGCGGCATTCCAGCGGCGGCCCGACTTCGGGGTTGTGGTGGTGTTCCGACGGCGGCGACACGACTTCGGGGCTGGGGCGGCATTCACGCGGCGTTCCGGCGGCGTTCCTGCGGCGGCGACCGGACTTCGGAGCCTCAGAGACTCGGCCGCGGGCCAGTGGACGACATCGTCGGGAGCTCGCAGGTCACAGGTTGGTGACCTGTTTTTTCTGGAGTTCCCGCAACAACAGCTTTGTCCGCTGGACTGGAGGATGGCAGCTTTGGTAGCTTCGACCACCCCGGGCCGCGGAGTTTGAACCGGCCCATTCGCGGAGCTTGGGTTGAGCCGCAGGACTGACTTACTATCAACCAGCGGGGTCACAACATCGGAAGCCTGGATCGCCTCAGCGCAGAGAGAGAACAAGGAAGGAAGAGACAAAGACTTTAAGGCTTTTGCCTTCCATCACAGTGAGGAGGTGCCTGGTGAACTCACTGTGGTGGATGTTAAATTTGTGTTTATTGTGTGTTTTTGTTATTTTATTATATGTATGACTGCAAGGCACGGAATTTCGTTCAGATCGGAAGGTCTGAATGACAATAAAGGATACTTTACTTACTTACAAATGAATTCTGAAACACCTGGGGAAAAGTCAACAAACTACTAGAAATAGGAAATTATTAAAATGTGAGATAAAATAATTTAAGAAAGCTGAACATTCAATATTGTTGCATTCATTGTTGAGTCCTAAAGGTTGTAATGCACCAAGATGAAATGGTTTGTTGAAGTTCATATGGAGCTTCATTGGAATGACATAGAGGTCAGAGTGAGAAAACAATTAAGGTGCAAGTTGACCTGCAACATCACTCTTGAAGTCTGATTACATGTTTTTTTGTAAAAGAGTATTCCAATTATTAATTATTTTGCCTAATAAGAAATAGATCATATTAGGAGTCTGACCGACAACATACTAAATTAGAAAAAAACTACCAGTAAGTTTAACTTAATTTGGCTCATGCCCTGACATTCTGTTCAACTTGCTTCAACATTCAATGGATCCTCCTCTGTAATTTCTGACATTTTTAACGTGGTATCCTCTCATATACCATCCTCTTAATGACAATGAGTCTACTGGAATAAATTTTAGTTTAGTTTAGTTTTGGTTATTCTCACGTGTACCAAGGTACAGTGAAAAGCTTTTGTGGCGGCTAACCGGTCAGCGGAGAGGCAATGCATGTTTATAATTGAGCCATCCAGAGTGTACAGATACTTGATAAAGGGAATAACGGGAATAATGTTTAATGCAAGATAAAACAAATAAAGTCCGATCAAGATAGACACACAAAGCTGGAGTAACTCAGCGGGACAGGCAGCATATCTGGAGAGTAGGAATGGGTGACATTTCGGGCCGAGACCCTTCTTCAGACCAAAGATAGTCTAATAGTAGCAAGGTACACAAAATTGCTGGAGAAACTCAGCGGGTGCAGCAGCATCTATGGAGCGAAGGAAATAGGCGACGTTTCGGGCCGAAACCCTTCTTCAGACTCTAGTTCAGGCAAGCAGTGAAGAGGGAGTGGCCAGGGTGCAGCTCTTTTTCTCTTCTTGCACCTGCGCTAGTGCCTTCTACCCACTCAGCATGTGTGCATCTTTCACAGTTGATATAATTGCTCTTCTTCCCCATGTGTTTTCTGACCTGACACATCAAGGAGAGAACAAGATGAAGTGTGGCTGGAGATAGCTGGACTAGGTTGAGAATTTTTATTGATCAGCTTGAGTATTGTGCATATAGATAATGGCGACACAAAATAAAAGGACAAACAGTAGAAAACAATGATTGCATTGTATTCAAAATTTACCTCAGTCTCCCACTCACTCACCTGGCTGTTCCTATTGAAAGCAAAATCTATCTCTTTGAATACAAAAATTGAAAATAACTTCTGCACATCATGAAATGCAGCAAGACTCAGGTCCAAAGTGCAGAACACAATTGTGCATGCCAAACTTTAGCAAAATGCCAAGATGTGTAGATTTGATTGAAGAAAGTTTTGGAGGTAAAAGCTGCGTCATAGACAAATTACTTGATAATTATGTCTCAAATATTTAAATCTAGTGGAAAAATAGGACTGAAATTGAAAATGCATTTAGATGTTATTACTGATTGCATGCATTATGAGATTGCTGTTAAATTTACTGTTTATACTGGATTTTAAGGTTTAAGGTGATAAATAATCTGCACACGTAATGTAGCAATTTTTTTTAAATTATGACAGAATTGCAGAATTGCAGTCGCTAAAATAAATTATTGTATACCAGCATTTTATGAACTAACTCTTTTCCTGTAGTCTGCAGCAACACTTGAATACTTTATCAACAAAGAGCTCTAAATCAGATGACCCTTAGAGCCAGGTATAACTAGTAAGTGCTGATATCTTTAGATATTAGTTCAGTGCAGTTCAGTTCCGTTTTTATTTGTCATACAGTATGTAGGTTAACACCGAGTTAATGGTACAATGAAATGTTTTTGACAAGACAATGGGTCACCTCAGCAATTATATTAAAAGGTTAAAATTAAGGTAAAAAAAAAGATAAGATACGAGTGACATTGGTAGGTAAAAGATAATAATAAATAAAATAATCAACATATATGATGTGTTTATGAGTTCAGAAGCCTGATGGCATGATGATAAAAACTGTTCTTAAGTCTGGTGGTGCATGCAGCCATGCTCCTATATCGTCTGCCTGACGGTAATAAGGAGAACAGTCTGCGTGCTGGGTGGCTGTGGTCCTTGATGATGCTGTGTGCCTTCCACAGGCACCGCCTGTGGAAAATGGCCTGAATGGCCGGGAGACAGTTGCCAATGGTGTGCTGTGCCGCCTTCACCACTCTCTGTAGTGATTTACGGCATTGGGCAGAACAGTTCCCGTACCAGACTGTGATGCAGCCCGTCAGCAGACTCTTGATGGTGCAACTGTAGAAGTTTGTGAGGATACTGGCATTCATGCCAAACCTCCTCAGTCTTCTCAGGAAAAAGAGCCGCTGGTGGGCTTTCTTGGTTATTGTGTCCGTGTGCGGTGTCCAAGAGAGGTCCTCAGTGATGTGCACACCGAGGAACTTGAAGCTGCTGGCCCTTTCAACCTCAGCATCACCGATGTGGATGGGGAGGTGTCCACTCCCCTGTTGTCTCCTGAAGTCGACGATCATCTCTTTAGTTTTGCTGTCATTGAGAGAGCGGTTATTTTCCTGACACCAGCAGTTTAGTGCCTTTACCCCCTCTCTATAGGCTGTCTCATTATTGTCTGTGATGAGGGCCAGGATGGTCGTGTCATCAGCAAATTTTAAGATGATGTTGGAGCTCTGCTTATCAGTACAGTCGTGCGTGAACAGGGAGCACAGGAGAGGACTGAGCACACAGCCCTGTGGTGCGCCTCTGTTGAGGATCAGTGAGGAAAAGGTGTGGCTGTCAATTCTCACCACCTGGGGCCTGCCCGTCAGGAAGTCGAATATCCAGCCGCAGATGGAGGTCTCCAGCCCAAGATCAAGGAGCTTGGGGATGTGTTTTGAGGGAATGATAGTGTTGAATGCTGAGCTGTAGTCAATGAAGAGCATTCTCACATATGTATTCCCTTCATCCAGGTGGGTGAGCGCAGTGTGAGTTGCCATGGCAATAGCATTGTCTGTGGCCCTGTTTGTTCTACACGCAAACTATCGAGGGTCCAAGGTGTCGGGGAGAGAGGAGCAGATGTGAGTTTCGAAGCACTTCATGATGACTGATGTCAGTGCGACAAGATGGTAGTCATTTAAACAGGAAATTAATGGTTTCTTTGGAACAGGAACAATGATGGATGCTTTGAAGAGGGTGGGAACCATAGACTCACTCAGGGAGAGGTTGAAGATGTTGGTGAACACCTCTGCCAGTTGATCAGCGCATGCCCTGAGAGCCGGCCCTGGAATACTTTCCGGCAATGGAGCTTTGCGGTCATTGAACTTTTTGAAGGACCGCCTCACGTCTGCCATTTGCAGGGTCAGTGAGGTAGTCCCCCTGCACACCTGTGGACTCATGGTGGGCGCTGTGTTGTCTGCATCGACTGGGCATAGAAGGTGTTAAGCTCGTCTGGGAGTGAACCGGTAGGCTGGACAATGCTCCTGTTTTTCCCATTGTAATCCGTGATGCAACGGAATCTATTCCACATGCGTCTGGGGTCAAAGCTGTAGTAGTTAGATTCCACTTTGTCCCTGTAGGTTCTCTTGCCTTTCCTGATGGACTTCCGGCGGTCATATCTAGTTGCTTTTTAGGTGTTGGGGTCCCCTGAGTTGAAGGTAGTGGTCCGTGCTTTGAGTTTGGCACGAATTTTCCCTTTGACCCAGGGTTTCTGATTTGGGTAAGTGCAGATGGTGGCTTTTGGAACAACATCATCGATGCACTTACTTATATAGCCTAAGACAGAGACTGTGTATTTGTTGATGCTGCATTCTGCTGCATCCTCAAACATCTGCCTGTCAGTTTTGTCAAAGCAGTCCTGCAAGACCTGATCAGCCTCATTGTTTCATTTATAAATGTCCCTGGAAACCGTTTTTTCCTGTTTTAGTTTCTCCCTGTATGCAGGCAGCAGTAGGATGGAACAGTGGTCTACCTTCCCAAAAGCAGGGCGGGGGATGGGCTTGTAGCAGTCTCTGAATGGGGTGTAACAATGGTCTATGGTCTGCTCGCCCCTGGTGGGAAAAGTGATGTGTTGGTAATATTTTTGGAGAACCTTCTTCATGTTGGCTCTGTTGAAGTCTCCCAGAACAATGACCGCAGACTCAGGGTGGGAGTTCTCCAGCTCAATTACAGTCCTATACAGTTCGTCCAGGGCTAGGGATTTATCAGCCTGTGCGGGGATGTAAACAGCTGTAAGTAGGACTGAGTTGAACTCTCTTGGGAGGTAGAAAGGTCTAGCTTTAATGGTCAGCAGCTCCTGAACCGGGAGCAGTGAGTAGTTAAAACGCAGACATCCATGGCCCACAAAGAGTTAACCTATGAAACATACTCCCCCTCCTTTCGACTTGCCTGATTACTTTGTTCTGTCTTGACGGTAGACGGAAAACTTCTCCGGAGTTACAGCACAGTCGGGTACGTTGGTCTCCAGCTACGTCTCTGTGAATGCCAGAACACAGAAGTTCTTAATGTCCCGATGGTGTTCGATCCGTGCGCGCAACTCGTCCAGTTTATTGTCCAGGGATTGTACATTCACTGGCAGGATGCTGGGCAGAGGAGGTTTGTTGTTTCTTCGCCGGCTTCTGCACAGAAAACAGGCATGCTTCCCTCTCTTTGCTTTCCTCTGACTCCGACGTGCAGGTAAGCAAAGCACCCATGGGAGGTTGTTGTCCGTGATGTCAATAACTGGCTTTAAGTTGGCTGACTTTCTTATCTCCAAAAGTGATTGTCGATCATACTGAATGCGTGAAAGAACAGGATGTACAAAAAGAACAAGTAATAAAAAATAAATACACACAAGTTTGCTGAGATGACTCAGAGCTCTCGTCAGTGCAGCCATCTACACGGCGCACAGGAATCATAAAAGATAAATGAACACGTTGCCATGGATTAAGGAGTTTGCTTAAAATTTAGCTGCATCATCACTTATGATGTCAACCCATCATTCATAAAGGCACATCACATGGAAACAGACCCTTGAGGCCATCGTCTAGTCAACCATCAAACACTCATTTATGCTAATTATACACTAATCTCATTGATTTTTCCTGTAATTCCATTAATTCTCCCCAGATTCTATCACTACACTGTAAAGGCACTTGATAGTAGCCAATCAACCTTAACCAACAGACCCGTACACCTTCATGATGTGGATTGAAACTAGAGCAACTGAAGAACCCATGTGGCACAGGGAGAGAGCATGCAAACTCTAGTCATATAGCACCTGAGGTCAGAATAGAGCTATGATGAAAGCTGGAATGCTGTACTGTTCTGCATTTGCAGTTAACCTTGCAGTCTGAGTTGCAATTATGTGCTGCATGAGAAACATCAATGGTCCTACAGAAGATATAATGAGCATTTGAAGGCATTGGGCTTGTACTCGCTGTAGTTTAGAAGGATGAGGGGAGGGGGGAGGGGGGGGGACTTCATTAAAACTTACCGAATAGTAAAAGGACTGGATAGAGTGAATGTGGAGAGAATATTTGCATCAGTGGGAAAATTTAGGACTAGAGGCCATAGCCTCGGAATAAAAGGAAATGAGAAGGAATGTCTTTAGTCAGAGGGCAGTGATTCTGTGGAATTTAAGGTGAAGATTGACAGATTTTTGATTAGTAAGGGTGTTGGGGGTATGGGGCAAAGGCAGGGGAATGGGGGTTAAGAGGGAAAGATATTTCAGCTATGATTGAATGGCGGAGTAGACTTGATGGGCCGAGTTTTGCTCCTAGAACTTGTGAAAATAAATTCCCAACTATTATAGCAGGCATTATCAAAGATCAGTTTCACTTGGCAGTGGTGTTAAAAGAGAGCCAGCTCAACTATCAGCAAGCAGTTTCACCAATCTAAGTACCTCTAAGATGAAATGTGTTAGAAATGTTCCAACAAAGACTATTACAAAAACAGAGGTAGAAACTGAACAAACTTTATTGTGAGAGAGAGAGTCGCACAGAGCCCAAGTGTCTGTGGGAGTCCTCTCTGAGCTAATGCTGAAAACCATCTCTTTTATACATTGATTTAGACAAAAAAGCATCCAGACAAATGGTAATGAACAAGGACACTCAGAATTAAAAGGTAATAACATTTAGCTGTGGAAAGTTACACCGGAGCAGGCACAGATAGAATACACAAGGAAATAAGTTACATACATTTTTCCATCATTTCTCTCCTCTTTATACAAATTTACTGAATTATAATCAAAAACAAATTTATGTCCTTCGAGTTGAAGTCCCCAAGTTTCTTCACAGAACCACATGTTCTCTCGACTTTCTGTACTTTGATCATTTGTGAGGGTTCAATCAGTCACAAATGGTTCTCTCAAGTCAATTTCATAGCATTGTCTCTCTTCTGCTTTGGTTGGTATTAGTTCATATAACATAGTCATTTTCTTAGTGAGGGCCGTTTCAATCAGTCGCTGGGCGAGTCCTCTCACACAGGGGATGATGCAGCAGCCCAGGCAGACCAGTACCCCTGCAATGACTATGAAAGCGGTTAGTGCAGAAATAACAACATTTTTCCATTTCCCGAACCATGAGTCCAGGAACCCTGTCCAGGAGGTTACTACTCCTGAATTCTCAGCCAATTCCTCTGCCAGTGAAGTGAGTCCCAGGGCCCTGGAGACCATCCATCAGGTGCGGTATTATTTGGAATAAAGGTACAACAAGATGATCCGAACATTACACATACTCCTCCCTTGTCTGCTAGTAGCATGTCCAAGGCCATTCTATTCTGCCAGGCCATTAGACTGGTCCGATCTAGTTGTTCAGCTAACCCTTTCACAGCATCTCTTGTATAATTGATAAATCGCTGCTGATTATAATATGTAATTTATCCAATCTACATTTTTATTAATGGTGGACCACCAGAAGTTGACAGACTCAAATCCTGCAGCTATCAGATTGCGTGCCTTGAATTTATCTGGAACCCCTCTGGGCACTCCAATTTCATCTATGTAAATGTGTGCATCAAAAGAACCTTTAGCAAGTTCCCTTTTCACTCTATTCCCTGTCTCGGATTTCTCCTTCACATCTTTCAGTTCTACGAGAGTAAACGGCATCATCAGCTGTATCAGTGCACAGGTACCCTTCCAGTTCTTAGGTAACTTTGCCTTCAATATTCTCTCTCCACAGTACCACCAAACATCTGCCCTCCCACCCTCATGTTCAACCAGAGCAGTTGTGTCCAACCCTGGCCAGGGACCAGATGATAGTACAGGGGCAGGAACGGAGACATTTACTATAATCTTGCATAACTCCAGTGTTCCCAGCTCCTCACCTCCAAGATCCCATCTAGTGAAACAATTAAATTTTCCGCCGGTTGGTACAGTGAATGGAGGTGGGATCATGTCCTTAACTATGGGGGGGAATAGAAAATGCAAATCTGTGCAATTCTTATTCTGTGGCTTGCATTTACTAAGGTACAATGATAACATGCACTTGACTCCGCCTGGTGAGTTGGTAACATTTAACGGGAAGGGTATTGGAATAAATTGTGGTTTTGCGGATGCACAAGCATAACAATCCGCCCTGTCTAAGGACTTAGCTGTGTAATGCATCCATTCCAGCCATGCATTATCATCTGTATATCCAGTCTCAATTTCCAGACTCTTCCGGAGGTCTGCTACTGGGATGACCTTAATTACTTGTTCTCCTGTCTTTGGTGGTAGCCGAGTTTCCTTATCTACCTGGGGCCTTACTGTAACTTCAGTGTCTGCTGGTTCGACTACTCTCACTTCCAACTGGCTACAGGGATCCTTCCAACTGACTTTGACACACACGTAATACCACCCTTCATCTTTCTTCTGGATGTTTCTCACGGTTATATACGTTTTCCAAGTAGGCTGTGTATTTCCCCATCTTCCCCGGTTACTCCAGCCAGGGTTCGTATGGGTGTAGGACTTTCTTTTTTAACAACCATCACTGGTATTGCTCCATTCTGGTCTCTTTATAGCCTGAGGACTCAGAATGTTGGAAAACATAATGCCATTTTGAGCAGGGTGCTAGACAGACATATACCCCATCCGTTATGTATGCTTTGTCCTCGCAACTGTCAGTTATATACTGACATGGGTCGATTTCAAAAGTGCTAGTACTTCCTCGGGTCAGGTATATTGTATACTTCGCATATACTGAGATGATTAATGCAATTCCACTCAGAATAATCAGCCCCCACTTCATGGTTTCGGAGGTGTAGGTTTCCGATCGTTACTGGACCTATACAGGCCGTCAGCCGTCATCGGTCCCCCTTTCTCCTACTCTGAAGTTGGGATTTTTACTCTTTTACAGTGTGTGATATGTACCCACGTTGGTCTTTCGGCAATTCTTACCGCAGTGGGAGTAGTAAGTAGTACTTGATATTGACCTTCCCACCGAGGGCTTGACCACCTTTTTCTTTTGATAATTTTTACGAACACCCAGTCTCCTGGCTTTAATTCCTCCATGAGATCCCCTTCCGCTTGGTCAAGACCTGTTAAACCTTTCAACACACGAGATTTGTTTATTAGCATTTTCTTCATGTACTGTGCTAGGGTACTATCTTCACTAACTGTTTCAGAAAACTTTTGTAGAACAGGGTATTGGAATGGTTTACCATACAATATTTCACACGGGGACATTCCCCTCGTACTTGGTAGCATTCTCATATTTAATAAGACTAATGGGAGACAATCTATCCAGGAAAATCCCGTTTCCGCCATTGCCTTCCTTAATTTGCTTTTAATAGTTCCATTAGTCCTTTCTACTAACCCTGCAGACTGTGGGTGGTAAGAGCAGTGATGTTTTAATTGTATCTTTAGGGTCACCGTGAGTTTCTCTATTACCTCATTGACAAAATGGCTCCCATTGTCACTATATATTTTCTCTGGTATCCCGAACCTTGGGATGATGTCCCTGAGGAGAGCTTTTGCCACTGTCAATGCATCCGCATTGGCAGAGGGAAAAACTTCAACCCATCGGGAAAATACATCAATAATCACTAAACAATATTTCTTCCCTTGCGAGGGGGTTAATTCAATAAAGTCCATATTTAAATTTTGAAATGGGTACCTTGGTTGTGGGTACTTCCCTTGTTGTTTCTTCATGTTTCCTTGTGGATTGTACCTGGCACATATCTCGCACTTTTCGCAGTACTTCTTTGTATAACTCGTGAACCCATAGGTTTTGAACACCTTCTCGACTAGTTGCACCACTCCTCCTGTTGAGACATGGGTTACCCCATGGCTCATAACACAGGCAAATCTCCACAGTCCATTCTCCTGTTTTTCCGCTTCATCCATTTTCCCATTAGGGTTTGCCTCAAAGTTCTTGCTAACAGTACTCTGACGTTTGGCACAGGATCAGATGCTAGCTGTAGCAAATATGGCATCAAATGCTCAGCAAACTGTTCTATTGGGATATAATCATCTTCTATCACTGCCTGGCAGACAAAGACAAAGGCTTGATGACCTGATCACTTCACACTGTGGCAAAACCTATCAACAAGTTCACTGATCAAGTCCACCGCTAAAGCAGGAATTGAAGCTGCATAACATTTTCTGATCATCTCACTCACCAGTCTGTAGGCAATCCATCGGACTGAAGATGCCTTATCCGCACAGAGGCTGAGAGATAAGGGGCGCAACTAGTTATACACATCTTTGGGGTTGTACAGTTCCAGCAGCAAAATAAGTTGTTTGGAAAGATCAGCTCTGAAGCGCCAATTCCTGCTGTTATCTGTTACCATTGTAGAAAAGGGTGGTGCAATGTGTGATTGGTCGATGTGCACTGTATCACTAACACAGTCTTCCTCAATGATGGCTGAAATGTCAGCAGTTAAAGACACATTGCCTTGCTCAACCCTTCTTGGATCAACTGCAGCAGATTCCGTTTGCAACTGTGTTTGATTAAACAGTGACTACAGATTTTTCTTCCTCAAAGTCAAGATCCAAAGCTTGCAGTGTAGCAGTTAAAATATCCACTTGTGCTTTGACATCTGGGTCATCTATGTGTGGTGGGTATTATACTAATCCACAATCCCATCATAATATCTTGGCCTTACAAATTTACTGGACAAGTCGCTGAGACCAGTACCTGTTCCTCGCAACACACATTAGATATATGCCTTGGAACTTAAGTGGTTTCGTCAAGAACTCCACGTTAGTATGCCCGGTGGCGGACTTTACAGTTATTGAATTTTTGGAGTATAGTGTTCCCGGGGGCTCTTCGTCTTTTATTATGACATTTTACATGCTCCGCTATCGCATAAGAATGTCATCCTTTCCCCATTCACTATTAAACTTATCGTAGGCTTTAGGTAAGGCATAGAAGATTTCTTCTAGATCCAATATTTGCAGAGGCTCTTTGTCGGCTGGGGGAGTGGGAGTATCTCTGGTTGATTTATCCCTCCCTTCAGCCTCGGTCAGTCAGGATCGGTCATAGCTTCGGGACCTTGAACCCTCCTCGCCTTCTCTTTTTTTTTTTTTTTTCCCAAAAAATTTATTCAATTATTAAAAAATAATATTTACACTACAATAAAACAAGCCAGAACCCACCACCATAAATACAATACAAACATATATCCATAATAAACTATTATACAATTATGATACAATCCTTATTGAGGATACATTCAACACCCTGCGGAGCCCAGCGGTCCCGAAACTCCCCCAGGGTGCCCACAGACAGGGCGTATTCCCTTTCTAATCCCACCCGGGCACGGACGTAACCCCGGAAAAGGGGCAGGCAGCTGGCCCGGGTAGAGCCCTCCGCCGCCTGGCGCCGTGACTCGCGGATGGCCATCTTGGCCAGGCCCAGGAGCAACCCAACCAGGACATCTTCAGCCCTACCCTCTCCCCTACGCACAGGGTGTCCTCGCCTTCTCTTAGTGTAATCTGCTTAGCCTGGGGACAATCTCGAACCCAATGGTCGAGTTTTCCGCAGACAAAACGTTCCTCCTCCCTTGGGGACCTACTCCCTCTACCTCTGCCTCTACCTCTTCCTCTGCCTCTCTGGCATCCCCGCACCGATCTCCTTGTTTTACCCGGTAGAATACAAGGACGGTATTTTCACTTATTTCCTCAACATCGGCCAGATAAGCGTTCTTTACAATCTTTTTCTGTTTGGTGTTTTCCTCCGCACGTACTGCGCAATCTTTTACATAATTGAGTGCCTTTGTTTTCCATCCAACCATGTGCTTTTTATATATCAACTAATCTCGGGTTTCAATCCGTTTAACTGTTCAATTTTAACTGTTGGGCAAACGGTCCATCATCCACCCACGGGATCTGTACTTCTTGTCCACTATTTGCCTCATAGACAACCCTAAGTCTGGAGAAATAGTGTAGCACAGGCTCGTCTTTATTTTGTGTACATTCCCTAATTTTATTGTAATCGACTGCTCTCTGGAAGTGTGCTCTTATTCGATTTTCAATAGCTATTCGTCTGTTATGATAATCATTCTGACCTGGCGCCCACTGAAGGGGTACTTCATTTACATATAGCATTCCAGTCTCTTTCAATTAAACACCAATCACACCCGATAAAACTTTGCAACGCTTGTTCATATTCTACCGTATTTAAACGATAACTTACAACTTACAACCAGGTTTCCAAAGTCCCTCTACCACTTTGCGAAATTATCTCTAGGATGTGGAATGCCCTCCAGTGCCTTTTTAATATCCTCCATATTGCATGGCCTGTACACGTACATTGGCCCCCACTGCGCCGGCATCTGGATTAGGCATTGCAATCATAGGATACATTTCAGCCCTGCTTGGCCTGACCGACCGTGGAGATTTAGGCTCAAATATAGGACCTGCATGAAGATTATAAACGGTACCTGAGCGAGTGGTTTTTGGACTTTGCAAACCTGGGTGCAGCTGGCCGCTTTCCTTAATGGTTGGTTTTTGTTCCAGTACAGGGGTTGGAGCCCTTGTTGAGTCCGATCCGACGGTTTCTTCCACCGGTGGCAAGGCCACCCCCTTTTTCTCCGGTGTGTACAGAGGGGGGGCACTCGCCATACCCGGTGATCGGTGGGAGACCTCGTTGTCCCCCTTCTGGAGGAAAGCGTTTGTCAATGGTTCGCTTTTAGTAAGTTGTTCCTTCTCTTTTTCCTTTCCGTCTCTGCGCGATCTGGCTTCCTGAAGCCACAGACGTGCTTCATGGTAGCCAACTTTATCCTTCCTTCTTTTTGTTGCATCTTTGGCAATAGCAGTCATTAATTTACAACAATCATCAACAAGTAACTTAGCACTAAAATCATACCTTTCTTTCCACTTGTTTAAGTACCTACAATTACACTTACTTTGTATAAACATACATTTCTCATCACTTTCATAAGCTTTTGAGTTTGTCGAGCCCATTCTGATTCCCTCCTCGAGAATTACGACTGTACTTTTTCCCCGTCAAGTCCAACTTGACTGAATGCCCAAATTTCTTACCTTGGACGACCCCGTTTATCGCCCGAGAAGTCCAACCACTCTTCTCAATTGTCCTCGACAATTCTTTGGTAACCCCGTTACCCGAGGAGTCCAACTACTCTTTTCCTGTCAAGTCCAACTTGACCTCTGAAGTCCCAGAATTCTTTGGCGACCCAGTGGCCGGAGTGGTCCAACTACTCACTTCAATTGTCCCCGACAATTCTGTATGCCGTCCCGGGTCTGAGGAAGGTAACAAAATACAACTCGACAAAGTCAAAATTACTTAGCTGGGGCCCCACTATCTACGGAACGTTCAGTCCTACCTCCGGCGTGTCGGTTGAGCCCCGTCACTCTGCCCCGGTGTCTGTAAGGAACCTTAAAATTAGCGCTCTTGGTTCCCCTGAAAACCGGCAACAGAGGTATTGGGGCCCCACGTTTGGGCGCCAATTATGTTAGAAATTTTCCAACAAAGACTATTACAAAACAGAGGTAGAAAGTGAACACATTTTATTGTGAGAGAGAGAGAGTCGCACAGAGCCCAAGTGTCTGTGGGAGTCCTCTCTGAGCTAATGCTGAAAACCATCTCTTTTATACATTGATTTAGACAAAAAAGCATCCAGACAAATGGTAATGAACAAGGACACTCAGAATTAAAAGGAAATAACATTTAGCTGTGGAAAGTTACACCGGAGCAAGATTAGCCGTTCTGCAAGTTCTGTGATAGACTCTTAATCTCTTGACCGAGACCTGTCAATTACTTGTGCCCTAGGCAGTTTTGGTAAACAATCTTGTGCAGACACAGATAGAATACACAAGGAAATAAGTTACATAATTTTTCCATCAAAATGCATTTAAGTATAATTGGTTACTCCTGTCACTCTGTCTAATGCTGTCATGTGGGGAATCTTGAATTGTGAGAATGTACCTGTACTTACCTCTGGCAAAGTTATCATGTCAGATGATTTTAAATGCTAGGAAAGTGGACAATGTAGTCACAGAATTATTACCTTGCAGAGTTCTTAGTTAAATACTTCTCTACAATGAAATTATGGTCTTCCAAGAGAGAAGAAAAAATGGAATGAGGAAAAAGTTTCCAAAACAAAGAAAGCCACTCCTAACATACTTTGCAGCATGAATATCATGAGAGAGTCTTGTGCAACTTCATTCACTTTCCCAAGCTAAATCTGTGAACGTTTTGTGTGCAGATGTAACTTTATTTATTGGTATATTTCAAGCATTTCACTGCATTAAGAATATAGGTGTGGGACAAGAACAGCTGCATTTTCTGCATAGTATTTGATTACATAGTTTATATTATCCTTTGGGCACTGAACATATGTTGTAACCCTTTTAATCGCCTGCCCTTTCTCAATTGTGAATTTGTTTCATCTGTTGAAAGATCATGATCTAAAATGTTAGGCCTAATTTATAAAAGGATGTACGAAAAGAGTTGGAAATAAAGACTTTAAAATCGCAGAAATGTGAGGATCTGATCACATTGAGAACAGGACAATTCTGGATTAATTTTTATTTTTGTTTCCACCTTTGCACAGATGATGATGAAAATATCACAAGCAGAAAATCACAACCGTCCATCACTGAGGATACATTAGTTGAGACTCACTTCTGAATCAGAATGCTAGGAGTTAAGACTTGAATCAATAGAAAATGAAATAACAATATATTGTGATACTAAGGGAGTTATTACTTCATTCATATACATCCGATTTGCAATTAATCATTTTTGTCCACTTTGCAATTAATCTATCAACTCAACATCTCCAAGATCAGTTCAAAGTTACATGAATTATGTAGACTTATTCACATTATGACAAATACATGTGAACATTTGCATTAATGTTTTTCTGCAGATTTCAATTAGATTCATAGTCATAGTGTGATAATAGGCCCTTCGGCCCATGTTGATACACTTGTCCCATCTGCTTGTGTTTGGTCCACATCCCTCTAAATCTATCCTAGCCATATACCTGTTTAAATGTTTCTTAAACATTTTGATAGTACCTGCTCCAACTACCTCCTCCAGCAGCTCGTTACATGCACCTACCACCCTTTGTGTAAAAAGTTACCCCTCAGGTTCCAATTAATCTAAATTATATCTTGAATCTACAGAAGGGTTTCGGCTGAAACTTTGCCTATTTCCTTTGCTCCATAGATGCTGCCGCACCCGCTGAGTTTCTCCAGCACTTTTGTCTACCTCCGATTTTCCAGCATCTGCAGTTCCTTCTTAAACACAAAATCTTTCTCCCCTCACCTTAAACCTATGTTCTCATTCTCAATTCCCCTATCAATAAAATATTCTGTGTATTGACCTTATTTATTCCTCGCATGATTTTGTACACCTCTATAATATTAGCCTCGTCCTCCAACACTCCAGGGGGTAAAATCGTAGCCCGCTCAACCTCTCCCAAGAGCTCAGGCCCCGAAATACTGGCAACATTTTTGTAAACTTTTTCTGCACCCTTTCCAGCTTAACTACATCTTTCCTATAACAAAGCTGAACACAATACTAAATGTGGTCTCACCAATGTCTTATCCAACTGTAACACGACCACCCCACTTCTATACTAACCTATATTTGCATGAACAGGAGCATGAAAAATGACAAAGGAACATATCCAAATTAGAGTGGGTTAAAACATGCATTAGGAGCATATGGCATTTTTCTTCTTCAAATCTATAAATGTCATTGTTCTTTAAAATGTAGTTTAGTGATTAAATCATAAATTGTGCCCATTGACTGATATTCAATTTGGTTTATTGTTACATATACTGACATGTAGTGAATAACTTTGTTTGCGTAGTACCTTGTCTGATCATACGGTACATGGGTACAATCAAGCCATAACAAGTACAAGAATAGTGCAGAGAAAAGATTAATCAGGCAAATGTGTAGGAAGCAACTGCAGATGCTGGTTTAAACTGAAGATAGACACAAATGCTGGAGTAACTCAGTGAGACAGGCAGCATCTCTGGAGGGAAGGAAGGAGCTCTGAAGAAGGGTCTCGAACCGAAACGTCAACTTTTCCTTCTCTCCAGAGATGCTACCTATCTCACTGAGTTACTCCATCATTTTGTATCCAATGACCAGGCTGAATTTTGTATGACAGCATTACAGAATTGCAGCTACATAGTAAGTGCAGATAAAAAAATAGCAGTGAAATAATTTCGGAACTATACCCGTGGCCTATGTGCGGTCAGTAATTCAGTAATCTGATAAATGTTTGAGCTTGTATATTTGTAGATTTTTCTCTTTATAGTGGAACAAGAGCGAGGGTTCAAACTTTGACAATGTCAGACTGTGGAAACTTTCCTTTTTTAAAGGATTTCTCCATTCAGTGAGGAATTCCAGTGCTTTTCTGGAGTGCCATGGGAGCGGCAGTGGATGACGGCGACTCGGGCTCGGATCTACATAGGTGTGGTTTCAGCAGCTGGTTCGAGCCTTATGTTGACGGTGGGGGAATTAAATACGGGATCACGGTCCAAACCGGGTACCGGTGGACCAAGGAGGCAATAGAAGTGGGGCTGCACGATCTTTTTCAGAAGAACGTGATTGCTTCTTCCGAGGTTGGAGGGGAGAAATGTGAATTTATCTTAAAATCACTGCAGGAGGTGGCCCAAGCTTTGGAGAAGGGGCTCATAGTGGGCGGGATATTTGTACCGGTGGAACCATGGGTGTCCACCATGAGACCGGTTCTTCTCCGCTGCCTTCCCGCTTTCATCTGGGATGCGCTCCTACTCCCACACCTGGCAGAGATTGGGGAGATATGGTCTAGGCTGACTAGGCCTATGCAGCCCTGGCGCGTAAGCCTATTCCAGCCCTGCGTGATTTGTAGCTGGGGGTATGCATGTTGTCATGCATGCAAGAAGGTTGGACGCTTTCGCAGGGATTATCCCAATGTCCGGGCTGCAACGAGAAATCCCAATGTAGCAACCCAGGAAGCACTGCTGGCCCATCTGCGGCTGCCAGCTCCACCTCAGCGGCCCGGGGCAACACTGCCCTCCCCCCCCCTCACCTCCTGTACCTAATTTTGCCCACTAATCTCCTATGTGGGACCTTATCAAAGACTTCGTACTGGAATTGGGCGCTTCAATGCCAGCATGTACTCCTAAGTCTATAGAACATTGGAACATACTTTTAATCCATTACTCATCTCCCCTTTCATGCCAATTCCTGTTTAATTTGGCCATACTCTCCTTTCCCTTCATGAGCTTTCAGTCCTGTTAATTCTGGTGTCTTTCTTAACTTTTCCTATAATCTCTTTACGTTAACTCCATCCTTGCATTTCCAATTTGTCTCCCCCCCCCCCCCCCCACACACTATTTAGTTTAAACCCACCCGTGTAACAGTGGCAAACCTGCCTGCCGGAATGCTGGTCCTGCCAAGTTCCTGCAACAGATCAATTCAAAGTGCCACCTTGATAGGCACTGATAGCTCTTTAATATTGGCTGATCTGAAGAATCTGGACCAAGGTGGTGGGGTAAAGGGTAAAGGTGTTATAGAGATCTAATTATTTTTCTCCTTTTACAACCTAGCTGTCTTATCTGGTCATCTCTTTGGTCATCCAATTTTTCCTTTGCTTTCTTCCCTGCACTGATGTGAAGGGTATTATGCATTAATGGGGACCCTTTCTTCCTGGGCAGGACCCGGAGAGCCTGCAGTTAGTGACATCTCACACAGCCCTGCCTGGAACAGTGGTTCAGATATATTAAACTTTAAAAAAATCTTAAAAATGCAATTTTGATCTGGGATTTCTTCACGGATGTTCCTCCTCCCATCAGCAATGTTGCTCATAGATCAACTTTACCTGTATTTCAGGTGGCAGGGACCATCTGCCCATGAATGAGCCAGGAGAATCCATGGAAGACCATAACTTGTCCAAAGTTTAGCGTGACGGCAGGACTTCTGGATCAACAAGAGGTTGCTCAGTGGACATGCAAATAACAATCCATATTGATTGAGTAAGTGAAACTCCAGCTTATTTGAGAGACCTGTAGGCTTAATTGTGATATTCTCTGGCTTAAATTTCATGATTTATGTGAGCATATGCCAATGATCTCAAATGCTATTAAATCCTCATTTGTCTATGCCATTAATTGTATACCCTTTCATCTTTTTGGATCCCAAGTTGCAAAGGATCATGTTAAGAATGATCATGTCAGAATGGATATTGAGAACTGCATACAGGAGCTTGAGGTCAGGTCACAAGTCAAGGTGACAGCAACAGCTGCACATAACGGCAGCTATAAGTGTTACTGGCAGAAAATGGACGTACACCACTAGTCTGTTGGGTAGACCTGAGATGGGTAAATCCATGGACAGCAGTATATTGGTATCTCAGTCCTAGAGTTAGAGGTCCTCGGAAACAATGTGCCTTTGCATCAACCACCTCATACACAAAATGTGGAAGCCTGTATCAGAGGTAACTGGAAACGCAGAATGATAAATAGTTACAGCACATTTATGGAGTCACAGGTCATTGAATTTTATGGCACAGGATGCATCTCAGCTTTGTTTCCAACTGCTTTACCCAAGACCCCAGGAAATTGTGGAGAGATGTGGACAGAGCCCAGTAGATCATGTAAACCAGCCTTCCCCTCTTAACACTTCACATTGCCTCAGAAAAGCAGCCAACATGATTATGTCAATATGTCCTTGATTCACTCAAATCCTAATCATTCCCTCTTCTCCCCTCTCTCATCAGGCAGAATATACAACATCTTGCAAGCACATATCAGCAAATTCAAGGACAGCTCTTTCACCGCATGATCGAACCTGGGTCTCTGGCACTGTAAGGTACAACTCTACCATTGCACCACTGTTCCGCTGTAGTATGTGAGGTAAAAGATGGTGGAGCCAGAAATCAGGCATCACACCTGGAATTCAAGGAAGATAGATTATGTAAAGTTGATATTTGACTTCCACTCACTGCCGGCAGTGGAGATTGAGGCAAGAATTTGGTCAAGACATTTACAATATTGGTAATGCATTGGAATGGCCTTTGGTGTAAAATATATGAAACCATGTCCAATGGTTATGAAGAGAGGAAGAGGGAAGACTATTGCAGGATAAGACCAATGATCCCTTGAAAGGGTCAAGAAAGGATCTCGGGATCTTCAAGCTCAGGAATGTGTTTTTTTTTAACACACTATGGCCTATGCTGGCTATTCTATGACATTAAATTCCATTTCAACATCAAATCTAACATCAGTCCGTCATTGATGTTGTTGCCTATCTTTCGTGAAACCTTGACTAACTCTGTCCCTGGGTAAAGACAAAATCAGCAGTAAAATTCTAAGTTGTTGGCCAGTTATTGGAATTGGAATATTTAAATCTTGCACACCATTCCTGTCAGAGAGGGGCTGGCGGAAGCTTAAAATCTTGACTGAGGCGTTGATTTCCAACCCAGATATAATTGCAGTTGGGAGACACAAAATATTATATATTTTCTTGCACCGTCAGCTGGCTCCTTTCACAGAAACCAGGTTGAATGAAAGGCAAGTTTTTCAATTGACCAAGAGCAACATTAAATTCAAGAAGCATGGTTTGATCTGAAGGAGGTGGTCCATAAATCTGACAACTTTGTACTTATCAACATTATTGATCTGTTGCAGCATTGAGAAAGTCATTAGTTCTAGTGCTGAAAATCTTCTGTCAATCAGAGCTATTTCAAGGGAACTCTTGGAACTTTAGATCTTTATTATAGCCAATAATAAGGCAAGTGGCAGAGGTTAGAGTACCAACTAAACAGGGACGCCTGGCAGTTGGAAGGTGCAGGGGGTGGGGGGGGGGGGGGAGTAGAGGGGGGGGGGGGAGAAGGGGAGGGAAGGGGGGAGGGGGAGGGGGAAGGGGGAGGGGGAAGGGGAAGGGGGAAGGGGAAGGGGAAGGGGAAGGGGAAGGGGAGGGGAAGGGACAGGGAAGGGGAAAGGGAAAGGGAAGGGGAAGGGGAAGGAACACGTGGAAGGTCTCTTCCTTTGGGGGATGCTACTTCTTTTGTCGTATCCTCCGTCTCCGCCTGTGCCGAGGCCTAATGGCGGAGCTGGCGGCCTCGGAGCTGGGGCAGAGGCAGCGGTGGCTGGGACAGCGGCAGCGGCGAACAGAACTCGGAGCGGGGACAGCGACAGCAGTGGCCTGGCCTCGGAGCTGGAACGGCGGCAGCAGTGGTGGGGACGGCGGCGGCAGCAGCAGCGACAGCGGTGGCCTGGCCTCGGAGCTGGGGTGGCGGCAGCGGCGACCTGGCCTCGGAGCGGGGACGGCGGCAGTGGCGGCCTGGCCTCGGAGCTGGGGCGGTGACCTGGCCTCGGAGCGGGGACAGTGACAGCGGCGGCCTGGCCTCGGAGCTGGGACAGCGGCAGTGGCGGCCTGGCCTTGGAGCTGGGACTGCGGCAGTGGCCGCCCGGCATCAGAGCTGGGACGGCGGCGGCAGGTAACCCCTCCTCGCTCCAACGTCTCCCCAGGCCTCTTTAGAAGCCAGCCCCGCGCTGTTTTTATACTCACAGCTCCAGGTAACCCCTCCTCGCTCCAACGGCTCCCCGGGCCTCTGTAGAAGCAAGCTCCATGCTGTTTTTATACTCACAGCTCCAGGTAACTCCTCCTTGCTCCAACGGCTCCCCGGGCCTCTTAATTTTATTAAAAAATTTTATCCAACAATTTTGTTGCGCCCCTAAAAATTTAGCACCCAGGGCAACCGCCCCTCTGGCCCCTCCCACGCTACGCCACTGACTAAACCCAAAAAAGATGGTGGATGTCGCATCATCATTGACTTAACTTCACTAAATATGTTTGTTAAGTATATACATTTCAAAATGGAAACAGTTATTACTGCCAAACAACTAAATTCCAAAGGATACTTCATGGCAAGCATTGATCTTAAAGATGTTTACTATTTAGTACCATTTACAAGGATCATCGCAGATACCTGAAATTTACCTGGATGGGGCAGCTATAGCAGTTTAAAGCGTTACCCAATGGGTTCACATCAGCCCAAGATTGTTCACCAATACATTAAAACCAGCTCTGGCAATATTCAGAAGACAAAAACTTATTGTCATGGCATATCTTGATAATATCTTAAATGGTATGCAAAAACATGGAATTGGCTATGTTAGCTGTATCAGCTACAAAACAGTTATCCAAAACCCTGGGATTGTCTTACATCCAGATAAATCTAAGTTGAAGCCATCCACAATCATGGACTACTTGGGCTTCACAATTAATTCATTCTACGTGATTGCAACATTACCAAGAGACAAAATAGTTGAATTGGCACAATCATGCAACAAACTACCAACTACTCGACAAGTAACAGAGTAGTTGGGAAAATGGTAGCAGCATTTTCCGGCTACATAATTCGGACCTTTGCACCAAAAACGACATACAGGTCATTATGATCGTGTCATGAAGTTACCCACTGAAGCAATATCGGAACAACAGTGGTGGGCAAAAAAACATTTGGCATAGTTTACAGCCCTATTATCATCACTAACCCTATGTTAGTTATCCAAACAGATGACAGTGCTCAAGACTGGGGAGCACCTAACTCTATATCTAGCACAGGTAATAGATGGACTAACCCGGAGTCATCATTACCAATTACACTGAGCATTAATTATCTAGAGATGGGTGACTTTTATGGTTTAAAAGCATATGCACAAATATGCATCACTTGCATGTACGGCTACAAATAGATAAATACTATGGTGGTGGCCTACATTAACCTTATGGACGGCATAAAATCGGTATCATGCGACAAGTTGGTCAACACAATTCGACAATGGTGTGTCGAAAGACATATTGGGCTATCAGCAACTTACCTGCCAGGTAAGCTAAATACAGTGGCAGACTCCAGGCCACGTAAATTTAATGACAACATCGAATGGATGTTAAAACCCCCACATTTTTTCCGCAAAAGTCATCAAGCAATATGGCACGCCAGATATCGATTTATTTGCATCAAGGCTAAATCACCAGGTACCTATGTATGTCGCTTGGGAACCAGACCTGAGGCAGCAGCGGTAGATGCGTTCGCGCTGGATTGGGGAAATTCTTCTTCTATGCATTTCCTCCCATCTGCCTCATCAGTCGGGGACTACGCACAATACAAATGGACTCTGCTTCAGGTATTTTGATAGTACCCGACTGGCCTACGCAGCCATGGTTCCCAATACTCCATGACATGGTTGTTGAAACTCCGATGGTATTCCCCAGTGACCAAGAGTTATTAACACCCAGTGTCGGGCACAAGCCACCCGTGCCATGAAAAAAATTAAACTCCTGAGTTGCAGATTCTGCACAAACCACTTCTGGGACTGGGATTATCAGAACAAACCATCAACACCATGTCAGCATCCCTCCGAACATCCACTAAAAAATAGCTCTTGTCCAGCATCAAAAAATGGGAGAAGTACTGCTTGGATACAGGGACCACCTACTCAACCACTACAGTTACCAACGTACTGGAATTCCTGTTGAACCTTCACCACGGTGAAGGACTCAGCTACAGAGCCATCAACACAGCTAGAAGTGCCCTGCCTGTCTATTTAAAACCAGCTCCAGGACAACAGGCCATGGGGTCCCACTCGCTCGTGGTCAAACTAATCAAGGGTATTAACAACTCTAACCCCCTAAACCACGGTACACCCATATATGGGATGTCAGTATGGTCCTGACATACCTCAGGGGATAGCCACCAGCCAGATCCCTCAACCTGGAACAATCTATGCTCAAAACACTCATGTTGATGGCACTTGTATCTGCACAGAGGGTCCAGTCACTACACCTATTGCGACTGGACAGCATGCTCACAGCTCCAGACCAGATCTCTGTCGTTATCCAGAGACTGATCAAACAGAGCAGACCAGGAACACCTAATCCAGTCATGGAATTTCGGGCCTACTTGCCAGAACCATGGTTATGTGCCATGACCCACCTACTATCCTACATAGACACAACCAAAATATTCGAGGGAGATGAAAAAGCCTTGTGGGTCAGTCATAAAAAACCTTATGGTCGGGTGACGAGCCAAACCATTGCGGGATGGCTCAAGCAGGTGCTAAAAACTGCTGGGATAAACACTAACATGTACAAAAAATAAATCGATGGATGATTCCTTCTCTCACACACTATATTTAGCTCTGAATCACCTTTAAAAAAGGAACACCTTTGCCATGATGTTATTTATTTACTACAGCTCAGCCTTCAACACCATAATACTGAATAAGTTCATCCTTAACCTTCTGGACCATGGCCTTGGAGCCTCCATCTGCAATTACCTTCTGGATTTTTTGACCAGCTGACATCAATCAGTTAGAATTAGTCATAGCACTTTCTCCACCATGACCCTCAAAACTGGTGCCCTGCAAGATTGTGTGCTTGGTCCTTCCTCTACTCCCCATAAACCCATGACTGTGTGGCCAAATACAATGGCATCTTGATCTTTCAGTTCAATTGTTAGCCGGATCAACAATAACACTAAGATAAAGTACAGGAAATAAGTTAAGAAACTTGTGTCATGATGTCAGGACAACAAGATGTCAGTGTCAGCAAGGAAAAAGATTGTTACAGATCAAATTAATCAAGTGGGTGAACATGACCCTATTCCTATCAGTGGAGCTGCTGTGGAGAAGATTAGGAGCTTCCAGTTTCTAACATCGATTTGAAAACAAACTAACAACTCTCTTCACACAGATGCGGTAATCAAGAAAACACAGCAGCATACTTACTTTCTTTGGCATCATTTCTCATGATCATGAAGATTCTTTCGAATTCTACAGATACACTATATAAAATATTCTGACGAGCATTGGTCATTTGAGCCTGCAGAGAGTGATAAACATAGACCAGTCCAGTTCAGTTTAGTTTATTGTTATGTGTACCAAGGTAGAGATAAATCTTCCATTGCATGTTCTTGTGTAAGAGAGGAAATGGGAGTAAAACTTCCAAAATGTTGAATAAATTGCTACACTTTCAGACATTCTCATCCCAGACAGGAGAGGTTGTTGGGTCATTGCTCGCCTCTTTTTGGTCATCTGTGAACGTCAGGGATAATTAGGGAGGGGCAGCCATTGAGCTGGTTGTGGGTTCATGCAGTGAAATTGATGGGCTGTTAATGCACAAACATGGCCATTTTGTGAAGCTTCAGAGAGGGTTGCCGAGGGCAAGATGATAACAATGAACCTGCACTAATCACCTAGCAACTGGTGAAATAAATAATTTCCAGGTTGTTTCCTCGTTACGAGCTTTCAAAACAACCCCAGCAAGTCAGTGCGACAGGGTCTCTTGTAATGAGTCTAGGTGTCCTGTCCAATTGCTTTGTCTCCTCCCAAATAATCAAAAGCCGAGAAACGTTTTGTCCAGGGCCTCCTCCACAGTCAGACTAAGGCCACACAGAAGTTGGAGGAACAGCACCTCATATTTTGTTTGGGCAGCTTATAACCAATCTTCATGAATATGTCCATCACAGGCTCGTCAATTCCTTCCATTCAGTCCATTTTTATGGTCCATTGCATCATGAAGATTGGAAGTATAATCAAGGATGCCTACCATCCTGGCCATTCCCATTTCTCTCTTTTGCCTTCTGCAATAAGGTACAGGAGATTAAAAGGTCAGACATCCAAATTAAAAAGCATCTTCTTCCCCACTGCTATCAGAATCCGGAACAAATCATATGTTCCACGTGCCTCCCCAGATTAGTTGTCATATACTTTTAACTCTATCACATTTGGTAGGCCCTTTATTATACTTTAATGATCCTTTGTTTCAGATTGCACCACAATCTAGCAAAACACAGTTGTTCCACACTCATCACGGTATTTATCATCAATGTATCTATACTCTATGTCCAGTCACTCTACACCTCCATCCCCAGGCAGGAGGGTCTTAAAGCACTCCGTTTCTTCCTCGACCACAGAACCAACCAATCCCCATCTACCAATACTCTACCCTGCCTAACGGACCTGGTCCTTACCTTCAACACTTTTCCTTTGTGGTTAAAGGAATCAGGGGGTATGGACAGAAGGCAGGTACAGGATACTGAGTTGGATGATCAGCCATGATCATATTGAATGGTGGTGCAGGCTCGAAGGGCCAAATGGCCTACTCCTGCACTTATTTTCTATGTTTCTCTGTTTCCTCCAATATCTTCCAAATTCAAGACGTAACTATAGGCACGTGCATGGGCCCCAGCTATGCCTGCCTCCTTGTAGGGTACGTCGAACAATCCTTGTTCGAGGTGTACCGTGGCCCTATCCCCAAACTCTACATTGACAACTGCATTGGTGCTACCTCCTGCACACATGCAGAACCCACTGATTTAATCCATTTCACCATTAGTTTCTATCTGGCACTCAAATTCACCTGGAGAATTTTCGACATCTTACCATTTCTAGACCTCACCATCTCCATCGCAGGTAATATACTGACCGACATCTACTACAAACCCAATGACACCCATGGCTATCTGGACGACACTTCTTACCACCCTGCTTCTTGTAAGGTCTTTGCAGCATCTGCACTCAGGATGATGTGTTCCAAACCAGGGCTTCGGAGATGTCCTCATTATTTAGGGAATGGGGGTTTCCCTCTTTGACTATAGATGAGGCTCTCACCAGGGCCTCATCTATATCCCGTAGTTCTGCTTGCACTCCCCATCCCCCTACTCGTAACAAGGCAGAGTCCCCCTTGTCCTCACTTTCCACCCTATCAGCTGTCAAATAAAACATATAATCCTCCGACATTTTCGCCACCTCCAGTGGGATCCCACCACTGGCCACACCTTCCCATCTCCTCCCCTTTCGGCTTTCTGCAGAAACAGCTCCCTCCATAACTCCTTGGTCAATTTGTTCCTTCCCACGCAAACCACCCACTCCCCTGGTACTTTTCCTTGCAACCGCAGGAAATGCTTTACCTCCCCCCTCGACTCCATCCAAGGACCCAAGCAGTCCTTCCAGTTGAGGCAGAGGCTCACATACACCTACTCCAATCTCATCTATTGCATCCGTTGTTCCAGGTGTCAACAGCTCTACATCGGTGAGACCAAGCACATGCTGGGCAATCGCTTCGCCCAACACCTCCGCTCAGTTTGCATTAACCAACCTGATCTTCCGGTGGCTCAGCACTTCAACTCCCCCTCCCATTCCAAATCCGACCTTTCTGTCCTGGGCCTCCTCCATGGCCAGAGTGAGCCCCACCGCAAATTGGAGGAGCACACCTCATATTTCGCTTGGGTAGTTTACACCCCAGCTGTATGAACATTGACTTCTCCAATTTCAGGTAGTCCTTGCTTTCTCCCTTCTTCCCCTCCCCTTCCCAGCTCCCCCACAGCCCACTGTCTCCACTTCCTTTCTTCCCACCCCCCCCCCTCCCCCCCACATCAGTCTGAAGAAGGGTCAACCTGAAATGTCGCCTATTCCTTCGCTCCATAGATGCTGCCTCAAGGAATTTCATTGCACTCTGGTCGCTGCCTCAAAAAGGCTGGCAGCATCTTCAAGGACCCATACCATCCTGGCCACACACTCATCTCTCCGCTGCCTTCAGGTAGCAGGTACAGGAGCCTGAAATTCAGGTTCAGGAACAGCTTCTTCCCCACAGTCATCCGACTATTAAACTCAACTCAAACAAAAATCTGAACTTTAATAGCCTATTGCACTTTATCTGGTTATTTATATGTGTGTATATATATATATATTAAATGTTATATGGACACACTGATCTGTTCTGCATTTATTTATGCCTATAATATTCTGTTGTGCTGAAGCAAAGCAAGAATTCCATTGTCCTATCTGGGACACATGACAATAAATTCTCTTGAATCTTGAATCTTGAATATATGGCAATAACCTATTCTGAAACTGAATCTGAATCTACTATATTAGTAGAATCTCTGTTCAATGGAGACATGGCTAGCTCTTAATTTCTTCTAGTTACCACGCATGCTACAAATTGTACAGCATAGTATTATTATATTACATAGCAGTGCTACTGATCTAATCCTGGTGGATTTAAATCACAATCACAATCACAATAATACTTTATTAGCCAAGTATGTTTTGTAACATACGGGGAATTTCATTTGCCAAGTCAGTCATACAAATAAAAAGCAACAAAACACACAAAATACATTTTAACAAAAATATCCATCACAGTGACTCCTCGTCATTCCTCACTGTGATGGAAGGCGAAAAAAAGTTCAATCTCTCCCCTTCCTGGTTCTCCTGCGGTCGGGGGCCTCGAGCCCTCCGTTGACGGGACGATCTTGACTCCCGTAGCCGGCGACATTTTGTCCCTCCACATCGGGGCAATTGCATCGGAGAGATGTCAGCTCTCCCGTGCCTGACGATTGAACCCCGCGTCGGGAATCGTCAAACCTCTGCGTTGTTGGAGCTTTCCGACTAGCCTCTCACGAGACTGCGATCTCGCGCTAGTAAAGTCCGCAGGCCATGGTTGGAGCGATCCCAGGCAAGAGCTCGACTCCGATGTTAAGCCCCGCCCCGCGGTGGGGCTCAAGGTCAGTCCGAGGAGGCATCTAGCTCCATCGACGGTAGGCTGCAGAGCGACCAAGATGTGACCCAGAAATAAAAATTGCATCTCCAGCAAGGTAAGAAACTGAAAAAAAGTTTCCTCCAACCCCCTCCCCCTCCCCCCACATAAAACAAACCGGAGAACATTTACACAGACTTTTAAAAGCACAAAAAATAAATAAATAAATAAAGACGATAAAACAGACAGACTGTTTTTTTTTTGTTTTTTTTTGTTTTTTTTTATTTACAAAAAATTATTCAATTATTAAAAAAAAAATAAACTAAATAAAGACGATAAATACAGACAGATATATCCATAATAAACTATTGGCGGGGCTGCCACAGCGGTCCCGAAACTCGAGTGGTGCCCCCCTTTCAACTAGGGGCACGGACGTAACCCCGGAAAAGTTAGCTGGCCCGGTAGAGCCCTCCGCCGCCTGGGCGCCGTGACTCGCGGATGGCCAGCTTGGCCAGGCCCAGGAGCACACTCTTCAGCCTAGTACAGAAATTGTGTCGAAAATCTTTAAAGGCAAGATTTGAAATAAAATAATACACAGACTCATGCACACGGCTTTTAACCCCTCCACTGTCTGTAGAGGGGGAGAATCCCTAGTAATTTTAAGTTTGGCTATCGAGTGGTGCCCCTGGCAACAGTAAAGATCTATTGGGACATATTATGCAGAAATTGTCGAAAATCTTTAAGATTTGAAATAAAAATAATACAATCATGCACATTTTAACCACTCTCTGCCTAGTAATTTGAAGTTTCTATCAACAATAAATCTGACATATTATGCATTATTTTCAAGCTTGATAATATGGATGAGATAAAAATGTTCTTCTTCTGACCTTATTTAATGCCTAAATCCATTCTGAAAAATATATACTCAATACTTGACTCTGCAGATAGAGGGTCCATTCATAAAGGCAGTTTTACAGCAAATCAACACAATCAGTTTATTGTGTGCTGTTGCATGTAATGTACACAGCTGTGGAATAATATCCTTGAACTCATGATGTCATCCAATGACTATCTTCAAACCAAGCTTTGCAGACTTGAATTCTAGATGGCCAAACAAGCTCAGATGTTATTTGCCCACATTCAACTTTAATAGCTCTATGTTTTAAATTCCATCTGATGCCTTCAGTATACAAAGGAGGCAAAGCACGACCATGTATCGCTCAGCAATAATTTTTTCCAGTTTTTTTTAATAAAAGGCACTCTGCATAGATGTTTAATGGCTTTCCTAAGATTAACTGAGGAATATATGTCATTTTAAGCATGGGAAAGAAACAAAAAGCAAAGAAACAAAACCGAAGTCTGTCGCTGTTGGCTTTATTAGGCTCAGAGAAATATTCACTGCTCCCTCAGAAGCATAGCTGTCCTGACAATCCTACTGCATTTAATTGTTTTAGAGACATTGCTACTTACAACAAGCCAGATTGACAAGCTGAAGGCCACAGACAAGCTTGCCTAAGGGAAGACAGATCCAATATTAGCGTAGGTCCTGATGGGGAGCTAAGGAGTCCCTAAGAGCAGGATTCCTCTTAGTTTAGATTAGTTTAATTTAGAGATACAGCGTGGAAACAGGTCCTTCGGTCCACTCAGTCCCCGCCCATCAGCAATCCCCACACATTAACATTATCCTATACAATAAGAACAATTTACAATTATACCAAGTCAATTAACCTACTAACATGAACGTCTTTGAGGCATGGGAGGAAACCAGAGATCCAAAGAAAACACATGCAGGTCAAGGGGAAAACATACCAACTCGGTACAGACAATACCATTGTCAGGATCGAACCCAGATCTCTGGTGCTGTAAAGCAGCACCTCTACCAATGTTAATACTGGCCAAATTAAAGACACCATAAAATGAAGGATCCCTGCACTTGTCAGAATTGCTTAACCCTTGTCAGCTGAAATGTACAGGCTTTGGATGGCGCCAGCCAGTCTAGGCTCAGACTGGTATGCACGACGGTGAGGGGTCCAGGTGTTATCCTTGTTTCTCCTAAATTGATAAAATGTATAGCAGTTTTGCAAACTAACCCTAAATGCATCATTTCGATTGGACCGCTGCAATGACATGTAAATAATATAAATAATGTCGTGAGACGGTCATCTTGTTGGCTGATGATTGGTCGAACTGTTCAGCCTTGGAGAAACTGTTTGAATCTCTGGGCACATGTTTCAATTTTTATTCTTGGTTGCTTCCTTCCAAAAGCTTTGTTTGAATACAATCTATTGGTTAGTGTATTGTTGGGTTAGGGAAATGTCTATCATGTACTGTGTTAATTGGTATCTGTTATTGAACTGTAAAGAGACCACCCCCATTTGGTTCGGCCCCTCAAGGTTCGGGAACCAATAACAGATAGCTCCCACGAGATCCTGTGTCGATCTTCTGGGAGAAGGCTTAGGACTGCGTGACCTTCTGGAGTGTCTCTTCTTGCACGAGGCTAGGAGTGCTTGGCCAGGCAGATACAAGAATCAAACCCGCGGTGGTTAGGTATAGTAATGGGGAACTGTTATTGTGTTTTTCCAAAATGAAGTTTAGATGCGCAAGTGCTTGACTCAGTATCTTATTGACTGAAACTAGACTGGGGATAAGCTTAGAACGAGCTATTTACACCACTGCCACACTGTCATCCCCATTTTGGAGTCAAATTACACTTTCTACACATTCTAACTACTTTAGAAACATAGAAACATAGAAAACAGGTCCAGGAGAAAGCCTTTCGGCTCTTCAAGCCAGCACCGCCATTCATTGTGATCATGGCTGATCATCCCCAATCAATAACCCGTGCCTGCCTTCTCCCCATATCCCTTGAATCCACTAGCCTCCTAGTGGAAACTTAGTGGAAACTTTCTAACCTCTTGTAGAAGGGAAATCCAATCAAAGGCTGTATTCCACTTGTGAGAACTGGGTTGAATGGAAGTCCAGGACCCCAAAGGCGGTACTGTAGAAATTGGAATGAAAAGCATGGGTAGGCTAATTGAATTCTGTTAGGATTGGAAGGGAATAGCACACAATGGTTCAAAATCTAAGAGTTTAGAGTTTAAAGATACAACATGACAACTTTCTGAGGCCAGTGGGTCAACTCTCAAACACCTCCTCATACCTAATCCTTGAATATGATTCTACAGATGAACACTAGTCAATTATATCTCAGATGATTATCATTAGTGTGAAGTATAGTTGGAATCAATGGTGGGGCATCTGGTCTGTGTGATGGACTGGGCCACATTCATAATTATCTGCTTTTTCTTGCATTCTTGGGCAGAGTTGTGCCTGAACAAAACTGTGATGCAACCTGACAGTATGCTTTCTATGGCGCATCTGTAGAAGTATGTAAGTCATTGGAGACATGTGGAACTTCTTCAGTCTTCTGAGGAAGTAGGCAAGGCAAGGCAAGGCAAGGCAACTTTATTTATATAGCACATTTCATACACGAGGCAGACTCAAAGTGCTTCACATAAAAACATGTCATACAATGAAAAGAAATAATAAAATGAAATAAAATAGAAGAATTAAAATAAAATAAAAGCAAAGTTAAAAATGCATTATATAAAATGCAAAAGTTAAAAGTGCAATGTAGTTAAGATTTAGCTGAAAGCTAAAGTAAACATAAAAGTTTTCAGTCTTGTTTTAAAAGTGGTCAATGTTGAGGCAAGTCTTAAATCTTCAGGAGATTTATTCCAGCTATTTGTTGCATAGTAACTAAATCCTGCTTTCCCATGTTTTGTATTTACTCTGGGAATCACTAACAGATTGGTCTCAGAAGATCTTAGCGGTCTAGAAGGCTTATATAGTGGAAGCATGTCAGTGATATACTTTGGCCTTAAACCATGTAGTGGTTTATAGGTGAACAACAGGATTTTGAAATCAATTCTCTGACATACAGGGAGCCAATGTAAGGATTTAAGAATTGGTGTAATGTGTTCAAATGTTTTGGTCTTTGTTAGAACTCTAGCAACAGCATTCTGAACAAGCTGTAGCTGCCTGACAGTTTTTTTCGGAAGACCTGCAAGGAGACCGTTACAATAATCTAGCCTACTAGTAATAAAGGCATGTTCAAGTTTTTCTAAGTCTTGAGCTGACATGAGTCCACTTAATCTTGCTACGTTTTTGAGGTGATAGTAGGCCGATTTTGTTACTGATTTGATGTAACTGTCGAAATGTAAATCTGAATCCATAATAACCCCAAGATTTCTGGCTTTGTTTGAAGTTTTCAGGGACAGAGAGTGAAGGTGTTGGGTTACTTTAAGCCTTTCTTTTTTAGCACCAAAATCAATTATCTCCGTTTTGTCCTTATTTAATTGGAGGAAATTTTGGCACATCCAATCTTTGTCTTGCTCAATGCATTGGCACAGCAGATCTATGGGGCGATAGTCATTTGGTGATAGCGCTACATAGATTTGAGTGTCATCGGCATAGCAGTGGTGGTCAATATTATTATTTTGCTTGATTTGCCCTAGTGGGAGCATGTAGATGTTGAATAAAGAGGGCCCTAAGATCGAACCTTGCGGGACTCCACACTTGTTGGTTGGTTCTGATACAAAGTCGCCAATCGAAACAAAATAGTTCCTATCTTGTAGATATGACCAGAACCAACTTAAGACTGTGCCTGAAAGCCCCACCCATTTTTCCAACCTGTCCAAAAGTATTGAGTGATCAACAGTGTCGAATGCAGCACTGAGGTCTAATAGCATTAATATTGAAACTTTGCCAGAGTCTGTGTTAAGAAGGATGTTGTTTACAACTTTAATAAGGGTGGTCTCGGTGCTATGAAGAGGTCGAAATCCTGACTGAAAGTTGTCGTAGCAGCCAGTTGAAGCCAGGAAGTGATTAAGTTGCTGGAGGACAACTTTCTCAATGATGTTACTTATGAAAGATAGGTTTGATATTGGTCTATAGTTGTTAATAATAGAGGCATATAGGCTCCGCGTTTTTAAAAGGGGTTTAATAACTGCAGTTTTCAAGGCTTTTGGGAAATTGCCTGATTGAAGAGAGCTGTTAACTATTTGCAGTATGTCTATTGCTAGGCAGTCAAAAACAAAGTAAAGACATCAATATGCCTTTTTGGTTGTCACTCTAATGTGGTTGATCAATGGTAATATTTACGCCAAGAAACTTGAAGCTGTCAACTATTTCCACTGTGGAACATGGATGCTGTTCGGAACATGTACTCCAGGACGCTTTCTGAAGTCAATATGTAGGTCCTTCAACTTGCTGACATAGAGGGAGAGTTTGTTGACCTGACACAATGTTACCAAGCCCTTTATCTCCTTCCGGTAGTGCATCTCATCATTGTTCATAATCTGGCACACCACAGTGGTGTAAACTACAACCTTATAAATTGAGTAAAAACAGGATTTGGTTATACAGCCATGAGTGTATAGGAAGTGCAGTAAGAAGCTGGGAATGCCTCCTTGTTGCGAACTGGTGTAAAGAGTTGCTGCAGAAAATGTTTTACCACATATCCTCAATAAGTATCCTCAAGTAGTGGCTCCAAAAGCTTATGGAGTGCAAGTGTTTGGAGATGAGTTAAGATGAAGTTATGATGTTGAAGATGGAACTATAGTCAATAAATAGGAGTCTCATGTAGGAGGTTTGTTGAGTTCCAGAGGTGGCCAGATGTTCCAGAGATATTTAGGCACAAGGAGATGGCATTTGTTGTGGACCTGTGGAAGTGGGAGGCAAACTGCAGTCGATCAAGGCTGTCTGGGAGGCTGGAGTTAACGTGAGCCATCACCAGTCTCTCAAAGTTTCTTGTATTAAAATAAGTTTAATTTAGTTTAGTTTAGTTGAGTGCTTGCATTTTGAAATGAAGGGCCTGTTCAAGAGCTGTACTGTTTTATATACCTTTCTATGAGGAACTACTGAGAAGCATTTGTCTCTTTTGGTAAGACTAAAATTATTAGCTGTGGCTACATACCTTAAAATAAAACTCTTTTGAATGAGCTTCAAATGTGCTTTGGATGGTCACAACATCTATCTATATTACTAAAAGTCTGATCTTCACCACTTCCTGTTGTTCTATTGATTTTAGAAAAAACACTGCCATTCGTGATTTAAAAATGTTGCGATTCTCTCTCTTGAAGGCCATGCCCCTTCCGGAGGGATTATAAAACCTGGAAGTGTTGAGTATCTCAGTCAGTTTCTGCAAGATGGGGGAGTGAGAGGGTCACGTCTCTCAGTCTGAGCTGTGAATAACACTGAACACATGTCTACTAAAGTGTGAGTGGTTTTACTGACCTGTCAGTGCCCTTAATGTGGTTTGAAAATATAGTTTGGAAATGCTAAAGCTCTGTTGCCTTTGGATTGGAAATGCTAACGCTGTGTTAACTTTGGTTTGCAAATGCTAAAGCTGTGTTGCCTTTGGTTTGCAAATGCTAAAGCTGTGTTGCCTTTGGTTTGGAAATGCTAAAGCTGTGTTGCCTTTGGTTTGGAAAAGCTAAAGTCGTGTTGCCTTTGGCTTGGACATGCTAAAGCTGTGTTGCCTTTGATTTGGAAATGCTAAAGCTGTGTTGCCTAATTAAAGTTGCCTTGCCTAATTAAAGTTGCCTTGCCTAATTAAAGTTGCCTTGCCTAATTAAAGTTTCCATGCCTAATTAAAGTTGCCTTGGCCAATTAAAGTTGCCTTGCCTTCTTTATAATTAAAAGTCTAATCTTTTGATAGCCGTGAGTCAACTGCCAGCTGCCAGCCCACCAGCCGTGAGTGAGCTGCCAGCACAGCAGGCTTGAGTGACTGGGCCACCAGCCCAAGAATCCTTTTGGCCCACAATGTCCATACTAGCCCTCTGGAAACCAGTCCCTTCAGCCCACAACACCCATACTAGCGCTCCATAACACCACCCCCCCCCCACCAATATTAGAATTGGTGGAGAGGTGGAATATTGCAATGGGGGACCAGCCCTCCCATGTGATGCTGGGACCCAATTCGTCCCACAGTCTAGTAAACACTAGAAGCAAGAGTTAGCTAATCAAACTTTGTTTGCTCACCATTCAATTAAATTATTGTGAATCATTTATTCAAAAAACACTTTCTGGAACCAAATCCACATCCCTCGACACCCTTAATATCAGTTAATGCATTTATTATCTCCACTGTCGTCTTCTTCAAAACCCTAAGACACAATTATCTGCTCTTGAGAATTTATCACATTTCAATCCCATTAAAACGTGATAAATATTACTATGTTACTAGTGCTTTACTCATGTTAATTTCTGAAAAGGCCTTTATAGATTGGTTAGTGCATGTGCACCAATCAGAGTAATGTACTAACACTAGCTCCACCTTACTGTACACTTTATATTAAAACTCATTTCCCATGTTACGTAGTTGCACCGGTGGTAGAGAAGAACTAACAATGTATTGTACTGCTCCACCATGACTGATGATTAAAGCTGACTTTGAACACCAGTCTGTACAGTTGTTTACATGGTGTCTGATAAGCTGCAAATTACCCATTGCGTCTGTCTATCAGGTTTTATTTGCATTTAATTAGTCTTGATCTTTTACTCCGATGGCTCACTCGTGCCGCAAGCCAACCCAGCTCATCTTTGATGCAGACATAAGCAAGCGATGGAAGCTCTTTCAAATTGACTATGAGCACTACGTCAATATCATCCATCGCAACAATCCAGATGAAGTCAAGGCATCGTTCTTGCTCAACCTGGCTGGACCCAAGGCTATGATTCGCGTGCAAACCTTCAACTTTGCGCCACCTGTGCTTGATGGGAACGGCCAGGTGGTGGTCCCAGCTGAGACAATACGCAACCCTAATGTGCTGCTACGTAAATTCTGTGAGCTATGTGACCAGCCGTCGAACCAAATTCTGAATAGAGAAAAGTTCTTTGCACGCTAACAGCATGCTGACGAACTTGTGGAACGTTTCATTTGTGATTTGAAGTGCATGGCCCAGAGATGTCGCTTTTGTGATATAACTAATGAGTTAATACGCGACAAAACGTAAGCAGCATGTGTGATCGGAAGCTCAAAATAGAGCTATTCTGAAATGCTGACCTGACTCTTGAGTGCGTGCCTGCCATATGTCGGAGGTTGTAGTCCCACTGGATGATCAGCTTGGCACTCAGAAACATTATGTTAATCTGACCGGATTCAGTAACTGCACCGCGTCAGCTGCCACTAAAAGATTTGTGAATGAGCTTTGAGGGGGGGGGGGGGGGGGGGGGTAATGTTCTGCACCCTCTCGGAAAAGCTGATTTCAAGTGTGTAGTGGACAATGTCACTAAAAACCTGATTTTCTATATTGTGAAATCTAACTCTGAGACTTTGTTGGGAACCCATGCGTGCCACGATTTGGATTTAGTGTCCTTCGGACGCGCTGTCCACAAGCTATGCCTATCTGACAAACCAACACAACAACTCCTGTCCCAATATCAGGATTTGTTCGACGACAAACTGGGCAAGTTGCCAATGACTTACAAGAACACTATTGACCCCACTGTTGTCCCAGCAGTCTGTGCATCTCACCGCGTACCGCGTGCGTGCGTGACAGAATTCAAGCCGAACTAAGACACAAGGTGTCCATGGGGTTACTAGCTGAAATAAGTGAACCCACCGACTGGGTCTCCACCATGGTCGTTACAAAAATGAAAAACAAAGACGAGCTCTGTGTGTGCATTAACCCAAGAGACCTGAACACAGCTATTAAACGCCCACACTACCCGATGAGAACCATCAAAGACGTTGTTGCTCAAATCGGTCTTGCAACAGTGTTCTCAGTTCTAGATGCCAAATGCTTGTTTTGGCAGATACCTCTTGATGATGCATCCCTGAACCTCACTACATTTGCCACACCATTTGGCAGATTCCAGTTCCTCAGAATGCCATTTGGAATTAACTCGGCCAGCGAGGTCTTTCAGAGAACTATAGAACAGCTGTTCGCAGGCTACCCATGTGCTATCATCGTTGATGACATTCCAGTGTACGGCTATGACTTAGCAGAGCATGATTCTAATTTAAAAATGATTCTGGACAGGGCACGTGAGGTAGCAAAGGTTACCTACGTAGGACATGTGTTCACAAGCGAAGGGTTAAAGCCAGACCTTATGAAGACTGCAGCCAGAACTACTGAAGAACTACCTGCTCCCACAGACGTCCACAGCGTTCAGCGTTTCCTGAGTATGGTTAACTATCTGGTCAAGTTCATACCCAACCTCAGCGAACTTATCTCGCCACTGAGACAGCTCACTCACAAGGACACTGCCTGGACCTGGTACCAGCAACACCAATAAGTGTTCGCCTCTTTAAAATTTCAGCTAGCTACCTAGAATCACTGTAGAAATTAAGCTTCAAAGCCTCATCATAGCACTTAAAAGACCAAGCAACCTACAGGGAGCGTGATCACCCACCTCTAATTATGTTTGCACTTACACCAAAACGCAGGTGGGACTGAGTTACGTTGAGTTTCCTTTTTAGATTTTTTAATTTTAATATTTTACCCAAATTCTAGCTTATGTCTTTAGATAAATTAGATTTACCCCATTTATTCATTTTCACATCATTTTCTTTGCTTCTGCCTCTCCACTCTTACTTCCAACAATATTTTTAGAATCCTGGCATCACCCACATCAATAACCTTCTTGAATAACTTGTCCCTGAAAATAATACTGATGTTATATGTAAATGTTTTCCTGGCTCTTGTTCTTTGTATCCTGATATGTGTGTGTTTAGAATAAATTTAGGAAGAGATATTTTTTATCAAATATGTTTTCTTTATTAGTAATCATGAGAATTGCACCCAGATTATGTAAACCTGCACCATCACATTTAATTCTGTTCACACAAGAAAATCATGCCATTTCAAGAATCCTGTGGCATACTGAAAACAGCTGAGTAATTGAGGGGACACGTACACATACACAAACAATCAACAGAACACTGGAGTAAACTCTGACAACCCGTTAAATATGTACCTTGTAGCTGTTGATCACCATTGTTTCTGAAAAGTATTTTAGATCCTTGCTCCTTGCAAATTGTTTATTTGCCTTTACCTAAATAGTTAATGTTCAATTCATAAATTTATAGGCACAATTCCATGTCTCTATACATAGGAGCAATTATACTCCATTTTCTGTCAGAGCCTAGAAGCTGACAGCTTAACTTACATTGTTTTCCCCACACAAAGGCACTCAGGCCAAATCAAGGCTGGAACCAATTATCTCAGCACATATTGATTTTATATAAAGGACACTGCTTGGTCATTCTGAACTACTACAAAGGTAAACACACACATATTATGTTTTATGCTTATTAATTATATGCCTGAATTAAGTAATCTGTTTGGAAAGTCAACATATTCATATTGCTCTTGGCTTCTAGACATGCTCTTATCACCAGGCACAAAATATCATGCACATTTCATTTGAGCAGCTTTTACTGCAGCACGCAGTGAAACGCAGATTAGTAATAATATCTCAATGAAAAAAAAGCTAGAATAAACAAGAGCATTCTACCCCAACCATTACACATCAAGCTGCCCACGTTCAGTCAATGCCAACCTCTTAACGTTGAATATACTTGTGGAGTGGAATCTAAAGTAATAGGGGAAAATTACACTTTTATGCAATGGCTCAAGTCTTACAGTCTTGCCATTGGAAATACAAGGGCATAAAGGTTAGCACATTGGTGTGAGCAGTTTGTGCTACTGGTGTTCAGCTCGAAAGACATTGGTTCGATTGTGACTTAGTTAGGTGTCTGGAAGGAATTTTCACATTCTCCCTGTCACCACCAGTTTTCTCCCACTTGAGGAACATTTGCTGGATGGTTATGCAACTGGTGTAATTTGCCTCTAGTGCAGGTGGGTGACGGAATGACAACTCCATTTGATAAAGCAGTCTTGCCTCATATGAAAGTCCTGACATCCCAGGAACCCCATTGATGGATTTCAATGTTCACAGTTGGTCAAATGCCTCTGCGATGTCAACAGCAGTGACTTACAGCTTTGGAATTCATTTTGCTATGCTTGGTGCTGCCCTTTAGCTTTCTCATTGATTAGTTTAGTTTTGTTTAGTTTAGTTTAGAGGTACTGTATGGAAATAGACCCTTTGGAACACCACGTCCATGCTGACCATTGATCACCTGTACACTAGTTCCATGTTATCCCACTTTTACATCCTACAAACGAGGGACAATTTACAGCAGCCAATTAACCTATAACCTGCACATCTTTGGAATGTGGGAAGAAACTGAAGCCTCTTTTTATTCTGATGACTGTCTTCTGCACCCTCTCTAATTTATATCCTTTCTGTAAAGTGACAACCAGAGCTGCACATGATACTCCAGATGTGGTCTAACCAACATGTTCCACAGCTGCAATATGAACATTACATTGACATCGATGCCTGTATCCATTATTACTATGGTTGGTGAGTGGTAATCAATCATTTCTACTATGGCTGAGTGCTCCATCAAATGTAGTGAGTGACAAATGTGCACTCTGGATCATCAGAATTGCTGTTGAATTCTTGCTTGGTCTTCAAGAGGGCTTCAAGAGCAAGGCAAGTATTTATATCACGAAGACTGGACTGCAAAAACAGAGATGTAATGCTGAGGCTCTATAAGGCGCTGGTCAGGCCGCATTTGGAGTACTGTGAGGAAATTTGGACCCCATATCTCACAAAGGATGTGCTGGCTTTGGAGAAGGTCCAGAGGAGGTTTACAAGAATGATTCCAGAAATAAGTTGGTTAGGATATGATGAGCATTTGGCAGCACTGGGCCTCTACTCGCTGGAGTTTAGAAGGTTGAGGGGGATCTCATTGAAACTTACAAAATAATGAAAGGCCTAGATAAAGTGGATGTGGAAAGGGTGTTTCCACTAGTGGGAGAGTCTGGGACCAGAGGTGATTACCTCAGAATTAAAGGGCACTCTTTTAGAAAGGAGGTGAGGAGGACTTCTTTCGTCAGAGGGTAGTTAATCTGTGGAACTCATTGTCACATAGGACTGAGTAGGCCATTGGTGGATATTTTTAAGGCAAATTTTTGATTAGAATGGGTGCCAGGGTTATGGGGAGAAGGCAGGAAAATGGGATTAGAAGGCAGAGATCAGACTTGATTGAATGGCGGAAAAAACTCGATGGGCCGAAAAGCCTAATTCTACTCCTATAACTTGTAAACTTGTGAACGTACAAATTGCATACAGACAGCACCCATTGTCAGGGTCAAACTCGGGTCTCTGGTACTGTGAAGCATCAGCTGTACTGCAGCACCACTGTGCTGCCCACTGCCCACTGCCCACATCCTGTCTTAACTTTAATGATTTATTCCAGATTAGGCTACAGATTGTGATGTTGAACACTTCTGCTGCTGCTGATGGTTCACATAGTCTCTTGGCTGCAAAATTTTGAGCTGCTCATCTGTTCTATTTCATTTAACATGATGATACTGCCACAACATATATTGAAACATGTCCTCATTGTGAAGGCTTGTGTTTAAGAAAGAACTGCAGATGCGGGAAAAATGTAAGGTAGACAAAAATGCTGGAGGAACATAGAAACATAGAAACATAGAAATTAGGTGCAGGAGTAGGCCATTCGGCCCATTCAATATGATCATGGCTGATCATCCAACTCAGTATCCCGTACCTGCCTTCTCTCTATACCCTCTGATCCCCTTAGCCACAAGGGCCACATCTAACCCCTCTTAAATATAGCCAATGAACTGGCCTCAACTACCCTCTGTGGCAGAGAGTTCCAGAGATTCACCACTCTCTGTGTGAAAAAAATTCTTCTCATCTCGGTTCTAAAGGATTTCCCACTTATCCTTAAGCTGTGACCCCTTGTCCTGGACTTCCCCAACATCGGGAACAATCTTCCTGCATCTAGCCTGTCCAACCCCTTAACTCAACGGAGCATCTATGGAGGGAAGGAAAAGGCGACGTTTCGGGTCAAGACCCTTCTTCAGACTGATGTCAGGGGGGGCAAGAAAAAGATAGGAAAAGGCAGAGACAGTAGGATCTTCCCATCTCCTTCCCATCTCCTCTCTTGCTTTACACAGAGACGGTTACCTCCATAACACTCTGGTCAACAGGTACGTTGGATCCATTTTAATGAGCAGGTATTTTTGATCCGTCTTCACTAAGGAGGACACAAACAATCTCCCTGATGTACTTAGTGGCCAGAAAATCCAGGGTGATGGAGGAACTGAAGGAAATTCACATTAGGCTGGAAATGGTATTGGGTAGATTGATGGGACTGAAGCTGATAAATCCCCAGAGCCTGATGGTCTGCATACCAGGGTAAGTGACTCTAGAAATCGTGGACACATTGGGGATCATTTTCCAATGTTCTATAGATTCAGGATCAGTTCCTGTGGATTGGAGGGTAGCTAATGCTATCCAACTTTTTAGGAAAGGCAGGAGAGAGAAAACAGGAAATTATAGACCAGTTAGCCTAACATCGGTGATGAGGAAGATGCTGGAGTCAATTATAAAGATGAAATAGCGGCACATTTGGATAGCAGTAGCAGGATCGGTCTGTCAGCATGGATATATGATGGGGAAATCATGCTTGACTAATCTTCTGGAATTGTTTGAGGATGTAACTGGGAAAATGGACAAGGAAGAGGCAGTGGATGTAGTGTACCTGGACTTTCAGAAAGCATTTGATAAGGTCCCACATAGGAGATTAGTGGGCAAAATTAGAGGACATGGTATTGGGTGTAGGGTGCTGACATAGATAGAAAATTGGTTGGCAGACAGGAAACAAAGTAGGGATTAATGTCCCTTTCAGAATGGCAGGCAGTGACTAGTGCTGCAAGGCTTGGTGTTGGGACCAGAGCAATTTACATATATATAAATTATTTAGATGAAGGGATTAAAAGTAACATTAGCAAATTTGCAGATGACACAAAGCTGGGTGGCAGTGTGAACTGTGAGGAGGATGCTATGAGGATGCAGGGTGACTTGGACAGGTTGAGTGAGTGGGCAGATGCATGGCAGGCAGTTTAATGTGGATAAATGTGAGGTTATCCATTTTGGTGACAAAAACAGGAAGGCAGATTAAAATGTACATGGTGTCAAGTCTGGATCAGGGAAAGTACAACTGGATCTGGGGGTCCTTGTTCATCAGTCACTGAAAGCAAGCATGCATGTGCCGACAATAGACAATAGACAATAGGTGCAGGTGTAGGCCATTCGACCCTTCGAGCCAGCACCGCCATTCAATGCGATCATGGCTGATCATCCACAATCGGTACCACATTCCTGCCTTCTCCCCATATCCGCTGACTATGCTATCTTTAAGAGCCCTATCTAGCTCTCTCTTGAATGTATCCAGAGAACCGGGCTCACCACCCTCTGAGGCAGAGAATTCCACAGACTCACAACTCTCTGTGTGAAAAAGTGTTTCCTCATCTTCATTCTAAATGGCTTATCCTTACTCTGCGGCCCCTGGTTCTGGACCCCCCAACATCGGGATCATGTTTCCTGCCTCTAGTGCAGGGGTCATCAACCTACAGCCCACGGGCCAAATCCGGCCCGTAACCTGTAATCATCCGGCCCACAGACCCCTGTCATCTCCGGTACCTGGAATCCTTAAGAAAGAACTATAGATGCTGGAAAATTCGAAGTTAGAACAAAATACTGGAGTGAGTTTCTCCAGCATTTTTTTCTACCTCCAGTACCTGGAAGGTGGTTTTTGGACTGAGGGTCGGGTGAAACACTGAAAAAGTGCTGCCCATCGCCCTGCATGAGGCCTGGCTCCTCCACCTGGGCCCATGTGCGGTGATGCAAGGACGTAAGGAGACAGACACCATTTAGATAATAATCTTCCTTTCTGTTTTTGCTACCAAACTGAATAACCTCACATTTATCGACATTAAACTGCATCTGCCATGCATCTGCCCACTTACTCAACCCGTCCAAGTCACCCTGCATCCTCATAACTTTCTCCTCACAGTTCGCACTGCCACCCAGCTTGGTGTCATCTGCAAATTTGCTAATATTACTTTGAATCCCTTCATCTAAATCATTAATATATATTGTAAATAGCTTCGGTCCCAGAACCGAGCATTGCGGTACTCCACTAGTCACTGCCTGCCATTCTGAAAGGGGCCCATTAATCCCTACTCTTTGTTTCTTGTCTGCCAAACAATTTTCTATCCTTGTCAGCACTCTACCTCCAATACAATGAGCTCTAATTTTGCCAACTAATCTCCTATGTGGGACCTTATCAAATGCTTTCTGAAAGTCCAGGTACATTATATCCACTGGTTCGCCCTTGTTCATGTTCCTAGTTACATCCTCAAACATTTTCAGAAGATTAGTCAAGCATGATTTCCCCTTCATATATGCATGCTGACTTGGACCGATCCTGTTACAGCTATCCAAATGTGTCGCTATTTCATCCTTTATGATGGACTCCAGCATCTTCCCCACTACCGATGTCAGCAGGCAGTGTAGAAAGTGAATGGTATGTTGGCCTTCATAACAAGAGGAGTTGTGTATAGGAGCAAAGAGGTCCTTCTGCAGTTGTACAGGGCCCTAGAGAGACCACACCTGGAGTATTGTGTGCAGTTTTGGACTCCAAATTTGAGGAAGGACATTCTTGCTATTGAGGGAGTGCAGCGTAGAATCACAAGGTTAATTCCCGGAATGGCGGGACTGTTGGTAGAATGGAGTGGCTGGGCTTGTATACTCTGGAATGTAGGATGAGAGGGGATTGTATTGAAACATATAAGATTATTAAGGATTTGGACATACTAGATGAGGGAAACATGTTGGGGGAGTCCAGAATCAGGGGCCACAGTTTAAGAATAAGTGGTAAGCCATCTATAACAGAGACAAGGAAATACTTTTTCACACAGAGAGTTGTGAATCTCTGGAATTCTCAGCCTCAGTGGAGGCGGGTTTTCTGGATGTTTTCAAGAGAGAGTTAGACAGAGCTCTTAAATATAGCGGAGTCAATGGATATGGGGAGAAGGCAGGAACCAGGTACTGATTGTGGATGATCAGCCATGATCACATTGAATGGTGGTGCTGGCACGAAGGGTCAAATGGCCTACTCCTGCACCTATTGTATATTGTCTACTGTCTATTGTCTATCGTCAATTCGTCCCTTCCTACCCAAACCACCCCCTCCCCGAGTATTTTCCTTTGCAACCGCAGGAAATGCTACACTTGTCGGTTAACCTCCCCCCCTCGACTCCATCCAAGAACCTAAACAGTCTTTCCAGGTGAGGCAGAGGTTCACCTGCACCTCGTCAACCTCATCGACTGCATCCGCTGTCCCAGGTGTCAACTTCTCTACATCGGCTTCGCCCAACACCCCCCCCTCAGTTCGCACTAACCAACATGATCTCCCGGTGGCTCAGCACTTCATCTCCCCCCCCCCCCCCCCCCCCCCCCCCATTCCCGAATCCAACCTTTCTGTCCAGGGCCTCCTCCATTGCCAGAGTGAGGGCCAGTGCAAATTGGAGGAATAGCACCTCATATTTCGCATGGCTAGTTTACACCCCTGCGATATGAACATTGACTTCTCCAATTTCAGATAGTTCTTGCTTTCTCCCTCCTTTCCCTCCCCTTCCCTGGTCTCTCACAAGCCTACTGTCTCCGCTTCTTCCTTTCTCCCCACCCCCCCAACCAGAAACGTTCCTATTCCTACCGTCCATAGATGCTGACTCACCCGCTGAGTTCCACCAGCATTTTTGTCTACCTGTCATTGTGAAGGCAGTACTTTGAATGTTTTACCATTGTAAATTTGGAAAGCTTAAGATTCACATTATTAATTTATTAATTTCAATGTATATGTTTAATCACAGGCTTTATTATAGTAAATATATAGTGGCAGTATTAAGATCTTCTGTGAAATGTAATTAATTTCTTCGAAATTGAGATGTAATTAGCCATGAAAGCATATATTACTTTTATGTCACAACCTTTCAATACCCCATGAGAATGAAATGTTACTTCATATGGATTTCTCTTTTATTATAATTATGCATGTTCATGTGCCTCTAAGCCATTCGCTCCATAAAAAGTTAAGAGTTAAAATTATTTATAACTGGAATTTAATACATTTTACAGTCTACTGATAATTATTATATTGAAGCAATAATCGGTTATTGATGAAAAAAGGTACAACAACACTGCAATCCATTGGAATAACCTATTTTAACAAAAGTATATGTGAAATACATAATAGAAATTTACATGATTTTTATTAACCAGTATGATCTGTACATAACATGCTTTTTGAAACTTTTTGCTGATTTTCCTTTTCAAATATTAATGGGTTATTGCATTTGATAAACTCACAGTACAAGAGGCAATGTATGCAAAGTATCTATTTACAATGTCACATTGATGATATTAGACTTTTTAACAAAATCTAAGGAAATCTCCCACATTAAACTCTTCTCACTGGTTCTTTATAAATAAGTTTGGTTTCAAGAAAAATATATACTGCATTTATTGTACGTGTTAAAAGCTATTCCTACCATGTATCATGATGATATATGTCCCGACAGTTCAGCAGACTGTATCTAACAGTTACAGGAAATTGGCTGATGGTTGTTATGTGTGACATTGTTAAATCTTACCTGTCAAGGAGCTGGTAAAAGATTTGAACATGGGGAATAGTTTCCTACTCATGGGAGTTAAAGGAGATAGAAAGAACTGAGTCACCTTCATGGCTGAATTACCTGCCAGAAACCAGTTGAAGGGTACTGCTGACAGATGTCTTTGAGAAGGAAAGTGCCACACAGCTGAATTGGAACAGGTTAAGAATGTGGGGAAAAACACAAAATATTTAACCAAGATTTATAATCCAGCTGCAAGAACCTTTTTTTACATTCTTTGTCCACATGTATTTTGCAAGATGGAACATAAGTAGGCAATTTGTAATTGGTATGATGCATTTGCTTTCATCAAAAGACCTGATTAAGAAATCAATCAATAACTTTTAGGTGATACACCATTCTATAGTATTTTAGCTAAAAATAAATAGTAAATTAAAAAATGTAAGATTTTATTCTGATGCAAGATCGCTGATATAAAATATTAACAGTTCCTTGTGTAGGAAGGAACTGCAGATGCTGGTTTTAACCAAAGATAGATACTAAAAGCTGGAGTAACTCAGTGGGATAGGCAGCATCTCTGGAGAGAAGAAATGGGTGACGTTTTGGGTTGAGGCCCTTCTTCAGACTGGGTTAACTGTTCCTTTCTCCACAGATACCAACTGTACTGGAGAGCATAACAAGAATATTCTGCCTTTTATTCCAAAGTTTCAGCAGTATTTTACTTTAGCATTTAAGCTTTCTGTTAGTTGAGAGTGGTGAACAAATATAAACAAGTCTTCCACATCTCCCAGTATTTTTTAAGGGCATTGGTTCTAATGTAATCGCCAAACAAATATAAATGTTTGCTTTCTAAGAACAGCACATACACATATGCACATACACAAACATAATTTCCACCCTGTCTTATGCAGATCATTTTGTTAGTCTGTCACATCAGTTCACACAGCTCAAAGCCCATACACACAGCCATTGAATTGTAAATCATGTTATCACAGTACTTCAAAATTAATTTGCCCTTTATTTTGTTGGATATCTGGAACAGATGCATGTCATGACAAACTCGACAAATTAATTTACCATTCTGGTGGAGGGACACCCCTCCTTTTGGCCAGTGGGCAATAAGACCGAGATCCCTTCTGGTGTTGAGCATAACAGATAGAAAAGCTGTGCAAATATTTACAAGTTTTAGCACGTATCCTTTCCTTAAATCAATGGACTTTCTATGTAAACATATCTGTAGGTGCTGGGCACATTCCTTAACAGCGCTATACACTGCCCCTACCATCATCTTCTATTTCCCTTTATCATAGCAGAATTTCAGAATATAACATCCACCTGAAAATTCTCCACAGCATTACCCCACTGTGCTGTCCAACAGCAAAGGGAGGGAATCTCAAGATGGGAATACTATTGATCAGGTCTGACATCATGTGTGCTGGGCCTGATGTCAATACAGTTGCACACATGGGTTCAGGTTATCTTCTCATTATCAGCACCTTACAAGTTGACATTGGGGAATTAAAATAATTTTGTTCCTACCTGGGTGCCTGTGGTTTCCTGCAGCAGACAATGGTTGTGTCAAATCACAACATACATAGTCCCCTTTCATCCATTGCAGTCATTCAAAGATACTCTGACAATGACTTGGGTAGGGAGTTCTAACAATTAGACCGATCAAAGATAAAAGACGGGCAATATATTTTCAAGTTAGGATGGTTTGCAATTTATTCAGTTCATTTTATTCAGATTAGTTTATTGTCACGTGTACCGAGGTACAGTGGACAACTTTTGTTGCGTGCTAACTAGTCAGTGGAAAGCCAATACATGATTACAATCGAGCCATTCACACTGAACAGATAGGTGATAAGGGAATAATGCAAGATAATGTCAGTAAAATCCGATCAAAGAGATAGATAGTAGTTCATGACTACAGTCTAGTTGCAGTAGGATGGTTCAGTTGTCTGATAACAGCGGTGAAGAAACTATCCCTGAATCTGGAGTTGTGTGTTTTCACACTTTTGTACCTTTAGCTCAATAGGAGAAGGGAGTAGAGGGTGGACAGGATGTGATTCATCCTTAATTAAACTGCTGGCCTTGCCGAGGCAGCGTGAGGTATAAATAGTGTCAATGGAAGGGAGATTGGGCTGTGTGATGTTCTGGACAGCAACCACAATTCACTGCAATTTCTTGCGGCCTTGGATGGAGCAGTTCCCAAACCAAGCTGTGATGCATCCCGATAGAATGCTTTCTAAGGCATATCTGTTGAAGATGGTGAAGGTTGTTGGGAACATACCAAATTTCCTGACTTCCGAGGAAGTACTGGAACATGGAGTGGAACCTACAGCTAATGGTGTTTACTTGTGCCTGCTGTCCTTGGACTTCTTGATTATTGAAGTTTAAGGTTTTGAGTCATAGTGATACAGTGAGGAAATAGGCCCTTCGGCCCAGCTTCCCCACACTGACCAATATGTCCCTGCTACACTAGTCCCACTTGCCTGCGTTTGGTTCATATCCTTCGAAACCTGTCCCATCCTTGTATCTGTCTAACTGTTTCGTAATGGTTGGGAATACCTCCCCTTATTCAATACCACCTTTTGTGTGAAAAAGTTACCCCTCAGATTCCTATTAAATCTTTTTCCCTTCACCTTAAACCTATGTCCTCTGGTCCTCGATTCACCTACTCTGGGCAAGAGACTGCCCAATTAGTTGTGTTATCAGAATAGCCTGGCTGAATAGTAATATATTTTGATATGGTACACTACAATCACCTTGCATAGGTGACAGGGAGAATGAATATACAGTGTGGATGATGGATTGACAATTCAGTGAGAAATTTTGACCTGGATGGTTTTGACCTTTTTAACAGTTTTTGGGAAGTATTCCATAATTAACCTGACTTGTGTTTGCAGTGGTGAAATTATGTTTCAGTGTCACAATGTGGGTCACTAACCGAAGATATCTAGTCTCTAACCTGTTTGTGTAATCATGGTATTTATGTATTGGTAAAATTGAAATTTTAGTTAATGCTGACCTCTTGGATCTTGATGGATGGGAACCTAGTGATAATAATATAATTGAATGTCAGGAGTAGATGGTCAGACTCCCACGTGTTAGAAATGGTCATACTCTGCTCCTTTGTGGTCTGCATGTTGCTTGTTTTCTATCAGTCCACTCCCGAATCATGCTGTGTATGTACTGCTTTATTGACTGAGGAACTGTAAATAAAATCCAGCATTGCACAATCATCAACTAACATTTCCAATTCTGACCGAATATTGAAACTGAAAATAGTTGAGTCAAGAGCATTTCCTAATGGGCCTGACCCACTTAGGCAATTTTTCAGGCGACTGCCGGCAATTGTCAAGTTGCCGACAGTCGCCAGAAAAATCGGCGGCTGTCAGAGTGGAACACACACACACATCGCTATCTTCACCAACCCATTATGCAGGTGGGGGGAGGGCAAGCGGGGGGGAGTGCTGTCTGAGTGAAATTCACACGGTGCAAACCTAAGGTGATATAGACACACACCGCGATGAACAGGAAGGTTGGCACTGTATTTAAGATGGCTAAAGCACATTGTATGGTAAATCCTTTAAAAGAGGGGGGGAGGGGTGGGGGGGGGGGGGGGGGAGACAAGGGGGGAGAGAAGGGGGGAGAAGGATGGAGAAAGGAATGGAGACAACTTTTAAGAAGCCAGAGATACACAGCTGTGAAGCTCAGCGGACATTTAACATTTCCGTTCGGTTATCGTTGATTCTGAAAACGACTGCTTACGTTTATTTTCCAATGAGCCAATGAAATTCACCGGTCAGCACCGGCTACAACCGACAAGAACTTATGAGAACCTTTCACCTCTTCGCAACCCACTAGTTCCTTCTGGCAACTCACATACGGCACGAGAATTCTCGCTACTCTAGTCGCTGCTAATTTTTCAACATGTTGAATTTGCAGCGTCCATAATGAGGCCACGACTAGTTCCCAGAATGTGGAAACTATCTCAGCAGTGACTAATTTACTGTTGTGTTGTGTCTTGTTTAATTGTTTTTCTAAAATGTAAATACTGGTTCTGCTCTATTCTGTTCTGTTGTTTTGTGGCGTTTCCACAATCCACAGGCATTGCCACTTTCATTTCACTGCACATCTTGTATGTGTATGTGACAAATAAATTTGACTTGACTTGACTTCTCACGACCATGAAGGCGACTCCCTGTCAACCACCCGCCAACATGTGACGACCATTGGGCAACTGCATAGTCTCCTGCAGTCGCCTATAAAGTCACCTTAGTGGAACAGGCCCATTAAGAAACTCCTGAGATTCTAAATCCTGGGATCTCACAACAACCACCTTCTTTCAAAGGTTCTGGTATTTTACTCTCACATGTACCAAGTGAGGTACAATGAAATCCAATTTACTATACAGCCATACTAAAAAAACAACAAGACACACAACTACATAAAAGTTAACATAAAACACCACCACAGTGGATTCCACATTCCTCTGTGATGGAAGGCCATGAAGTCTAATCTTCTTCCCTCTTTATTCTCCCGCGGTCGGGGCAGTCGAAACATTTGCAGTTGGGGCGATTGAATCTCCTGCAGCCGGCGATCAAAGACCCCATGTTAGGGCAGTCAAAGCTCCCGGGATCGGGGAGGTCGAAGCTCCTGCCATCTAGAGCTCCCGAAATCGGTCCCTAACCAGGGACCATGAGCTCCACGATGATAAAGTTTTGTGCCAAACGTAACTGTAATCATTGAAATTTTTTACCTTGATGCACATGGACTTTAGATTACTTCATGCCAAAATTGGTTAAATGCTGTGCTGTGAAGGTTGTCATTCTCACCTCACCATTGGACTTTAGCTCTTTGTTCCATTTTCCAGCAAAGGCTATGATGAAGTCTTATGTTGGATGATCATGGGCATTGGTGAATTAGTTATTAGTGAGTAAATGCTCACTTGATGCACAGTCAATGACACTTTCCATCATGTTGCTGATAATTGAGCATACACTGAATAAGAAGTAATTAGCTGGATTTGATTTTTTCCTGTTTGGGACATTGTCAGTTTTGTAACTGTGCTGCCACAAATTGCTGGACGTATTTCTCGTTCCGCAATAGATGTCTTCAGTTCTACAGCTAGGATGTTACTTGGTCCACTAGCCGTTTCTCTATTCAGTGCTCCATGCCATTCCTTTTATCGTGTGCAATGGTTTACATTGATTTAAAACTGGATTCTGTGGTGATGTTAATCTCAGGGATTATAGGTGATTACCCATTGAACAGATTTTCTTTATTTTTAAAGCTCCTTGTTATCATTATCTAAATGTGACCCTAAAAAAGCATCTCTAATGACTCAGGTCAAAAATGACCTTGCAGAAATGTTTTCTGATTAGCATTGTGGATTCTCCTTTGTAAAAGATAAAAAGCTAGAAGAAATTATGTTGACTCGGTATGAAATAAAAGCAAGAACAGACAATGATTATTTCTCATTTGACACATATCAGCCAGAGAAAGTGACATTCCCATCAACTGATTGAAGAGGAATGTCCTTGTGTTTTCAGAGTAAAAAAAAAAAGAATAAGGAAGTAAGATTTCAAAAAGGAAAATCACAACAAATGCATGACAAAGAAAACATTTAAACCCCTGTCTCTCAGTGCGAGTCGACCCACGAGTGACCCCGAGTTTAAAACAAAATAAACTTGTGGTAATCACGTAAATTAACGTAGCGGGAACGTCTGAACTCGTGGACACAACTTAGCGACTTGTGGTGTTATTGACAGGTACCCGGTAAACTTGGTAACTATTGAAAAACTTTAATCATAATTAAAGATTTCCACAAGTCAAATTTACTCTTGAAGTTAAAATTTTGAAACATTTAAACTCGTTGTAAGAACATAGTAGCCCGTGAGTTTATCGTGGTGATTCGTGAGTCCACTGTGGGCACTCCTTAACTCAGCGGGCAGGCAGCATCTCTGGAGAGAAGGAATGGGTGACGGGATGACGTTTACAAATTTCTGCTGTGTCTTTGTGTTACTCCAGCACTGTGTGTTCACTTTTTGCCAACCAGCATCTGCCCTTTCTTGTGTATGACATTATTTGTATCTATGGCAGTTGATTGTCGCTCCCTTCAGTTTCCCAGGGGGTCAGGACGGGAATGGAGTTGGGAGGGAAAGTTGGGGGTGGGGGTCGGGGGGGTGGCGGGGAGAGTAGTGGAGGCAGCGAATGCGGGACCGAGATCCTGCCTAGTTTTTTTGTTCTGAAATTTAATAACTTTCAATACTGAATCAGAATATACTTACTGTATGAGATGCTGTCCAGCTCCTCTATTTGATACTTAAAACAGGCCTTCATTCATGGTTGGCTCAAGAGTAATTCGGGAGAGGAACTTGGTAACTCAGGAGAGGAACTTGGTACATCACAGAAATGAGAAGTAAACGGCAAATTTAGACGTAACCGTGGGAACTCGTTTAAACTCGTGAACATAAACTTGGAATCTCGTAGACAATAATGAGTGTAATTTTTTTCTTTCACTCGGGATGACTCGTAGGTGGACTCGCACCGTGAGACAGGGCTGTGCATTGATATCATTTATTTATATTTAGCCTAATTTGAATGGGATTACTGTCTCTCCAACTTCTGTACAGTGGAGGTCCATTGCCACCAGCACCTACGTAACTCTACACCCCTTAATCAAATCTGCAAGCAGACCGGTAAAAGGTGAATCTCTTTCTTCGGATGACTGAAAGGTAACTATGGTTCTGAAAGTGCCTGCTCAATTGAATGCTTGCTTGTTATCAGTTCGAGTGAAGGTGTTGTAATCTGGGCCACCTGACTTCATGGGATATGTGGGAGTATTGCCTGAGAACCAGTGATGGGAAGAGAAATATCCTGAACTTAGCACTCATATGCTCCATCACAATTGAACTCTCGCTGGATTAGGATACCTAAAATCTGCAACAACCATCAAAGAATCTAGACACAAACCAGCAAAGATCAACTGTTTCATTATGGCATATGTGCGCTCCCTGTGTGGTCAACAGTCTGTTCATTGGGTTCTACCAGAAGCAATTTTATGTTCTCAAGTAGATGTATTTTACTTCAAAGTCACGTGAGTGACTACGTGAAGAACCCCACCAGGACGCATGCGTGTCATATCGCTACATGCATTGCTACGAGTCACAGCAGAGGAAACGACGTTCCCCTTAGCGGCAGAATTTGAAAGCCAGGGACAGCAGGTAAGGAGACTCTGCGTTCCTTCCACTTACCTTACAGGTGGAGACATGGACCAGATCCACGAAGACTGCGAAAAAGCTGGCGGGTGAGAACCGCGGAGTTGCGGGCCGCCAGCAGCAGCAGCCAACGGCACGCCAATCTCCCGAAATGGGAACAGCTGTGCCCAACTTCGCTCCCGCACCGGCCACGGCCGGGCGGTAGAGCGAAGCAAAAAACTAACAGAGTCGTTGACTCCGATGAGTCCGACTCTGAATAGCCGTGAGCGGCCAGTGCCCATGAGCATTGGGGCCGGTTGGAGCGGCTTCAGGAGCAGCCACGAGCGGCCAGTGTCTGTGCGCATTGGAGCCAGTTGGAGTGGCTGGGAGCGGGGAACAAGAGCAGCCGCGACGGCCAGTGCCCGTGAGCATTAGAGCCGGTTGGAGCGGCTGCAGGAACTGGAGCAGGAGCGACTTCAGGTGCAGCTGCGACGGCCAGTGCCCGTGAGCAATGGCGCCGGTTGGAGCGGCTGCAGGAACTGGAGCAGCCGCAATGTATAGCAGTAGCTGAGTTACTATACAGAGGCGTTAATCGGTCGGGTAAGCCCTAAATTCTATTGTTTGCCCAGTAGTTCCCCGTCTGTTTTGTTTTATAAAGTCATGTATAATAAACGTCAGCTTCCCAGATGAAATGGTCAAGTGGTCCAGTCTTCAGCATAACCATCTTCATTGTAAGTTTCTCCAGGGACAGCGCTGTAAGTGGGGACCAGTTTCTTAACATGGTCAAGACAATACTCACGTCCCAAATTCGAGTATACCTTGTTCTAGGTGGATTGGTATTAAAAATGCCCTTCATCAGTTTGATTACCAGGGGGTGAGTCCCTACTGAATGCCGCTCTGTTCTTTGCCAAAGATAGTTAGACAGAGCACTCCTGGCACTGTTGATGTACTGTAGCTTAAACCCCTCTTCATAGTGAAGGCTGGCCAGAAATTCCAAAACAGACGGGATATGATTGGATCTATGATCAAAGTTGTTATTGTGGCAGTACTTTCCCCATTTCTTGATATGCCCCAAGTACTGTTTTTTGGTGGACAGTCTTTGGGCTGATACAATCATGTCCATAGTTCTGTTCGTCAGTCCCATGTCTAGTAGCGGTTCTTTCAGACTCTACAAATGAATAAGTTGGTAAACTTATGACATGGGTGACTTTCCTGAGTTACTGGATGGACCAGAAAATTAGGTCTATGCTGTATAGTGATACATGGTTCTAATGCCATGTCCTGTATCACTGGGAACCATGGTTGGGTGGGCCAATCGGGTACTATAAGAATCCCAGATGCCGAATCCTGTTGAATCTTCTTTAGTACCAGATTGATGAGGCAGAAGGGAGGGAATGCATAAATGAACAGTTTCCCCCAATGCAGCGAAAATGCATTTGTAGCTACTGCCCCAGGGTCTGGTTCCCATGATACATATCTTGGTAATTGGTGATTGAGCCTGGATGCAAAAAGATTGATATCTGGTGTTCCATACCGTGCTGTAATTTCAGCAAACACATTTTTATCCAACATCAATTCCGTGTTTTCTTTGAATTTGCGTGACCAGGTGTCTGCCAGTGAATTTAGTTTACCTGGTAAATATGTAGCTGATATCCAAATATTCCTTTGGATGCACCATTGCCAAATTGAGTTGGCCAATTTGTCACAGGATGTCGATATATTTCCACCCATATGGTTGATATATGCCACCGCAGTGGTGTTATCAATTTGTAACCTAACATGCTGGTGACTTATCCCCGAGCAATATGACCTAAGGCCATGGAATGCACTTAACATCTCTAGGTAATTTATACCTAGTGTGTTCAATAATGGTGTCTCCTGTGCATTCCATCTTCCCCCACAGCTCGAGTGGAATTGGTGGCTCCCCAACGAAGTGCGCTGGCATCTGTTTGTAACACCATTGACGGGTTGCTGATAATTAGTGGGTTGGAACAATATTTAATATTGTGTTCCCACCATTTTAGTTCTATAATGGCTTCTGTAGGTAGCTCCATTGGCCTATCAAAATGGCCCCTGTTAATTTTGAGTAATTTTGCTCTCTGTAAATTCTGATAATGTAAACGTCCAAATTGAGTGGCAGGAAACGCGGCCATTATCTTCCCAATTATCCTGGCTACCCGTCTAATGGAGGGTTTGGTGGTGTTAATATTATCGCTGCAAGCCTCTTGTAAGGCTGTAGCTTTCCCTGTCGGCAAAGTCACTGACATATTAACTGTGTTTATGGTGAACCCCAAGTAAACCATATTTGTTGAAGGCGTTAAGTTAGATTAAACTGGATGAATGCTGAACCCCAGCTCTTCGAACAGTAGTTTTGTGGTGGTTACTGCTTGACTAGCCAATTCGCAAGTTTTGCCAACAATAAATATGTCATCCAGATATGCCATAACCATATGTTTTGTATTCGTAGTAACGCCAAGGCTGGTTTCAGAATTTTCATGAATAATCTGGGGACTGAAGTAAGCCCATTCAGTAGTGCCCTGTATTGACAGTGCTGTCCCATCCAGTTGAATTTTAAATAACACCTGTGTTCACCTCTGATGAGTACTGTATAGTAAGCATCTTTTAAATCGATACTTGCCATATAGTAGCCTGCTGAAACTAATTCTTTAGCAGGAACAAAGGTATCCATTTTGAAGTGAATGTATTGAACAAATGAATTTAAAGTTGTTAGATCGATGATGATACGGCACCCTCCGTCTTTTTTGTTTTTTATGAATATATTAGATACGAATTCCCGTGGTTCGTGTTGTGTATGCTCAATTACTCCTTGTTCATATAGACGTAGTAGTTCTGTATATGCTTTAGATTGTTCTATGTTTGTGAGTATGAACGTCCTGACTGGTGTATGCTGTACTGGAGGGTTATGTTTTAATATAAATTCTATCGTATAACCCTGGATACTGCTTAGGATGTAAGTGTCTAAAGTTATCTTATTCCATGCATCCAAGTAGCAATGTTACAAAATTTTGAGATTTAAAAAATCAAGTCTGCAATTTATCCCATCAGATAAAGCATAACAATAAGTTTAATTTGACACCAAATTCACTTTCATATCTCAAGTATTAAAAATGTTATGGCCATTTTCATACTCGGAAATTAGCATCTTGTTCCCTATTGATTTTCAATGGACATTACAAAAAAGCTGTGATCTTGGATAGTCAAAAGCCCATTTCTTAAGGAAAGATTAACATTTTTAAATAGCCTAAGTGTCCAAAGATTATTCACAAATAATTCACAATATAACATGATTTTTATATCTAATTTACATTAATTTATAGGCCAAATGGAAGGAATTTAGTGTTCAATTGCTGTAAATAAATGCCCATTTAAATCGGCTTTCTAGTGGGTTCATGTGAACGCGCTGGTTTAGAACGTTGACATCGCGCTGGATTAGTGCCCTCAAATGCCGAGAAAAATACTGCGGGATATAAAAAGCCCAAAATGAACTACTCGCTATAGATAACTTGATATACAGGGTTATATATATGCCCCATTTAATGTAAAAATAAGGTACATACCTTTAATTGTTTGCTTTATAAAACCCTGGGGCTGCGAGAGGTTGCGGAATGAGACAGCAATTTTAAAACTATTATAACTATATTATCGAGGCCTATAAAACTAATAATACCTTTTGCGACCGGGTCTTGCAGCGATTTTTCGTTAATGATTTACTAGGCTGAACATCTGCGATTAGTACAGCCTAGTAAAAATCGCGTTTTAAACCCGCCCCCTCCAAACAGCGCCAAAATCGCGGACATGGCTGTGGGCAGGTTCCCAATGACGATTCAGGTAGGTTTTGTAACATACCTAATCCAAGTGATATTGTAATCTCCCTCCAACTTCCATGCTCCCCTTCATTTTAAGAGAACCAGACCCACCTACCTCCATGGTTACCGGTGGTGCTTGAGTTATTTCCTTGTGGGCTTTATTAGATGTTGAGGCTCCGTTGTTTTCTGTTGTTGATGTTGAGGCTTGCGCATTTTCCAGTACGGTCATCCTGGGCCATATCCTAAAAAAGGTCGTTGTTGGAAGCCGCAGGTTTTTTGCGCCGCATGTTCCTCGTCTGGGAGGTCCATAAGGCTGATGTCTTCTCCCAAAGTAAGTTCTCGATGCTCCTTTTATTAGCCCCAGCGTTTTTGCCTCTTCTTCAAGGTCCTTTACTCGTTTGGGTAAATCCCCTCCAAACAAGAGTGTCGGTGGTTTGGAGGTTCCCTGTTTACAAAGTCCAGCAAATTTGGGGCCCTGCGCTGGCTGAATGGCACTTTTACGGATGTTATTTAGCTCATACTGTACGCTGCAAAATAGAGCCAGTGCATCCTGGTGATCTTTGGTCATTTCTGTCTCCTGCAGCATACGGGCAAAAGCTGTTATGCCCGCCGTTAATCCTTTTAGGGCTTTTTGTATTTTTAAATCCTGGGTTCGAATGCCTGCCCCCACATGCTTCCAGATGCACTGGTTCACACTTGTGTATGTGTAGTGAATTGCAATTACCAGGTGGTAATTGACGTGCCAAAGTGTCTGCGAGGGCCTGTGTCTGCAGTTGATGAGCAGACATGTAATCTATGCTGGCCGCCATCCTGGGCTCAAGGTCTGCCCATGTTTGATCCGGCTGAAAAAACTGGGCAACCATGTCCAGTAAGTTTTCTATTTCCCCAGGTTTACTGGGTATGAGGTTCTCTGCCGTGTTCAGGGTGAGCCCAGCTTTGGTCCTCCAAGCTCTCCTCCGAAGAGTAAGAGGCATAGTAGCAATGTTACAAAAATTTTGAGATTTAAAAAATCAAGTCTGTAATTTATCCCATCAGATAAAGCATAAAAAGATTTTTTTTAATTTGACACCTAATTCACTTTCATATCTCAAGTATTTAAAAAGTTATGGCCATTTTCATACTCGAAAATTAGCATCTTGTTCCCTATTGATTTTCTATGGACAAGACAAAAAAGCTGTGATCGTGTGCTGTCAAAAGGCCATAACCTTCTTAAAAATTAAGAGAACTGAATGAAATTTTCAGTTATCGTAGATTGAACCATTCTGAAACAAATATAAAATAATCATACTTGGATGACCTGAAATTAAAACATATAATTAGTTAGTTACCCAAGTGTAGCTAATTTCAAACTTCAATTACTAGATCTAAACATCTATCCATTTCTTAATAAATGATTAACATTTTTAAATAGCCCAAGTGTCCAAATAATATTCATAAATAATTCACAATAAAACATGGTTTTGAAATCTCATTTACATTAATTTATAGGCCAAATGGAAAGAATTTAGTGTTCAATTGCTGTAAATTAAAGTCCATTTAAATCAGCTTTCTACTGGGTTCCTGTGAACGCGCTGGTTTAGAACGTTCACATAGCGGTGGATTTGTGCCCTCAAATGCACAGAAAAATACTGCGGGATATAAAGAGCCCAAAATTAGCTACTCGCAATAGTAAACTTTGTATATAGGTTTCTTAAGAAGCCCTCTTTAATGTAAAAATAAGCTTCTGTATACAACTCCATGCGGCCCTGTGGTTGCGTGAGGTCGCGGGTTTAGAGAGTGATTTTTAAACTATTATAACTATTATACAAGGCCATAAAAACTAATAATACCTTTTGCGACGGGGTCTTTCAGTGATTTTTCATTAATGATTTACTAGGTTGAACATCTTCGATTGGAACAGCCTAGTGAAAATCGCGTTTTAAACCCGTCCCCCTCTAAACGGCACCAAAATCACGCACACCCGCAGTGCCAGATTTTCAGCGACGCTTCAGGTGGGCTTTGCAACATACCTAGGCATAGTGCAGCCCCTCACGGGGTACCGCTGTGGGACTTATGGATTGCCCACTGTGGCTTGTCTCCACCTCCTGAAGCCTGCCACTTTGGAGGATATCCTCGCGCAGCCGCTCCAACCAGCCTTGGTGCTCATGGGCACCGGCCGCTCGCGGCTGCTCCAATTCCTGCAGCCGGTTCAACTGGCTCCCGTGCTCTCAGGCACTGGCCGCTCCCGGCTGCTCCTTATACTGCAACCGCTCCAACCGACCCCGGTGCTCACGGGCACTAGTCACTCGCGGTTGTTCCTCGTCCTGCAGCCGGTCCAACCGGCTCCAATGCATACGGGCACTGGCCGCTCCCGGCTGCTCGATAACTCGCAACCGCTCCAACCGACCCCGGTGCTCATGGGCACTGGTCGCTCGCGGTTGTTCTTCGTCCTTCAGCCAGTCAAACCGACTCCCATGCTCTGTGGCACTGGTCGCTCCTGGCTGCTCGTTTCCCTGCAGCCGCTCAAACCGGCCCCGGTACTCACGGGTACTGGCCACTCGCGGCTGTTCAAAGTCCGACTCATTGGAGTCTATGATGTGATGCGTCTTTTGCTTCACTTGCCCGCCCGGCCGAGGAGTGGATTTTGCCGGTGCGGGAGTGAAGTCGGGCACAGCTGATTCCTCTACGGAAAGTTCCTGTGCCCTCGACTGCTGCTGTTGCTGCTGGTTGTCCGCTACTCCACGGTTCTGCCCCTGCAGCTTCTTTGCAGCTCTCTTCCTGGTTACTCTGTCCATTTTTCCCCTGTAAAACAAGTTGGGAAAAAACGCAGAGTCGCTTACCTGTCGTTTTGACGGCTTTTTCTTCTTCCGCTCATGGGGGACGTCCTACCCCTGCTGTGACTCCTTGCAATGCGTGTAGCGATATGACATGCATGCGTCCTAGCGGGGCTCTTCACGTAGTCAATCACGTGACTCCGAAGTAAAATCCTTGTTCCATCCCATGGTCTCCTCAGACCAAAATCTTCCAACGACCAGCAATCTCTGTCCTATAAGATATCTCACTGAGCCTGAATTCCTGGTGGTAGAGTTTGTTTGCTGAAGCAAAGGCTGGAAGATTATGAGTTTCCAGTGATGTGATGTGGGATTGGTTTCACTGATGACAATATTCAGAGTCCGGCAATTGGTATATGCCTCTACCAAGCCACCAACCTTGTGACCCAAAATAACAATAGTTACATTTTCCAACTGGATTTCCTCTAGAGGAAAATAAATTCTACTCTGATACAAGATTTAGAAGGCTTATGGTCATATGATATTTTTGTAATCCTTTAAGGAAAGTACACTTGTTCAAAATTCCTAATTGGATGAGCAATTGATATGGCCCAAGAAGTTGTACAGTCCTCCAAAATGAAGTAGTTCAACAAAATATCTAATTATTCAAATCAGATTGAAATTAGTATGATATACCTAAGGTAGTTGTTTTTGACACCTTTGTTTTATGCAAGCAAGTCTTCATAACTATGCAATCTCCGAGATGCATACAGCTGCTCTGCAGCATGAAAATCACAGCAGAATTAAATATTACTCTGTTTCTCAAGTGAATTCATCGTAGTTATAGCATCTATCTTTTGATTATCTGTTGCTCACATTCGCAATTGAGATAAAGGAATCCCATTTGAAAAATAATATAATCAGTTTGGTTAGTTTCATTTTGACTAGATGACACTGGCACTTATTCCAAAGCACAACACGTTCATCACCCTCTTTGTGTAACAAAAGGAACAAATCAATCTTTTTGCAGATCTGGATATCATTGAAGTTGACATTCATGTCCTGTGCAGACCATTAACTCTGCCACCACCATTTATCAGTCGAGATTATGGTTGACCTATGGAGAGGATGCCTGAATAGATATCTCTCATCCAACTAATGCACCTGTATTCCACTTTGTCAGAGATTAAACATACGTGGAATCTTTTTAAGTCCTTTGTCTTCTTCTTGCATATGGCTTGCACAGCCTAAAGTTGTAGGACAACTCGTTCTATTTGGTCTTGTTTGATTGTACAGGGTGGACCACGTGAAGGTTGCAATCTTCCACCCCAGTCCTTTGTTCCATTCATGCCTTCATGTTAAGCTGTTTATTTTATTTTATCCCCCCATTTCCCCTCAAAATCACGATTAGAAAAAAACAAACGTTTCAGATATTGGATATTAATTAAGGCTCACACATGTAACTGCTACCCACAGACCAGTATTTACATTTTACTGATTTGATTGAAGATTTTTTTAATTAATTTCAGGTTGTTAAAGAGATTGCTACTGTATAGTCTATTTCACATGTGCTTTGCAGTCACCGACTTCATTTTGAGATGAGTTTCTGCTTGTGAATGCAAATACAACAGCCAATTAATGATTGACAATCATCAATGAGATGAATAGTCAAGTAAATTGTGTTGGTGCTGTTGATTGATGGATAATGCTGACTAGAACAGCAGCACATTTATTTTGATTTTACGCAAATAATTCCTGGAATCCTTTTCATATCTGCATTCATGGGGAGTTCAAACATCGCAACTGAGAGGGATAATTTTGGCAATAAAGCAGTACCACACTGAAACTTCATCCAGGATTTATCTGCTGAAATTTGAAGGCATGGCCTGCCAATTTTGAGGTAGGATTTCTATCATTGAGACAAACTGTCACTCAAATATATATTACCATGTGTGCAAAATATAAAAATTCATCCAGGCCATTGGGATTTAAGTTTGATAGAGCCATGATAGAGCAGAGACATACACAATGGTCATTCCTTCTGGGATATGAGGCTAATTCTTCACAGAAGCCGACCTCATAAAATTGTGGTGAATTGTCAAAACACTGTCAGCTGGGTCCGTGTTTGGCATCAGCTATTCCTGTCTCTCATCCGTGATTATTATAGAACCTATCCTCAAAACTAACACAAAATGTTACATTGATTGGAATAGATAGTGTTGAAAGATGAGATGAGAAATACCATCTGACCTATTGGGTAACTCCAGCACTTTGTGTGTGTTTCTTTTTAGTTCACAACAAGTTAATCCACTGCATGAACAAGTTGCAGCTCTTTCTTTATATCAGATGAAGGAATTATTTTGACCTGATTTTCTTAGCTAATTGCCTTGTCCTCTAAATTTAGTTCATGTCTAATGATATCCATCCGCTCATCAAAGGTAAAAGCTGACCTTTAAGCTAGGCATTGAGTTTCCATATTAATTGCAGATGATACAAAGGCATCCTTTTTGTCAAAGTGTATAATAATTTAGGTTTGTCTACATTTGGAGCACATACATTTTAACCTATAATAATCATGATCATTAGCTGCCTTCTAATTGGAACAGTATGTTCTCCAGGATATACCAAAGGTTCATTGATGAAAGGTAGCCTAAAAAGTATAAAACTTGTGATCCTGCTGTTACCATTGTTCATATGGGAAGTTTTATTTTCCACATACAAACCATGATTAGTCACTTTGCAGATAATACTAAAAAAGGCTGGTTTTATAAACAGTGAAAATGATTATCAAGAATTACAGCCGGATTATGGTTATTTGTCAGGGAATTGACTATAGAAGTCGGGACGTTATGTTACAGTGTACAAGGTTTTGGTGAATACTGGAGAATTGCATTCAGCTTTGATCACCCTGCTAAAGGAAAAATGTTATTGTTGAAAATATTCAAATAAAGATATTATTTATTTTATCAGCCTCGGTAATATGGAGAATGGTATGAGTTAAATGGTACTAGTTAAATCCCCACTGCTCACTTACAATGAACAGACATAGCAAGAGAATTCTATCAGTCCAATAACAATTTTTTTTCCTAGTTTGTAATGCTGTTCTTTCAGATCAATTATCTCTAAACCAAGGGTCCCTCAAAGCACCTATCTCATTAATGAGTCATTCCATGATTTTTCATAAGATTAAAGTAGGACAGGGGACTCTGAATTCATGACTTTGCAAAGGCAGTGATGTCAAATCCCACATCACATGTCTGAAACAGCAGGTGTAAGGATAATTCCAACTGAACATTGGTGTCTCACCTATATATTCTGAGTAAGCTGTCAGTGAAAGTTACAATCTCTATCGCTCACACTTCAGGAGGATTGAACAAAAGATTTTCTTCAAATTCTTAGGCCCCCTTCGGTCATGGATGACCATGGGTGGCTCCAGGGTTGGAGGATGCCAGTGCCTGACTTTATTTAACGTGGGGAGACTGGGGCACAGTCAGCCACCACACGGTCTTTGACAGATCTGGATCAGGATCCAGTGGCCTGGAGTCGAAGATGACCGGAGACCCTTTTTTGCTGCAGCCTTAATCCGCCTTGCCAGCCGTTATGATGCTCCATTAAGGTCAGCTGTCGTCCTCCGCCTATTCCACCACTGAGGTCTTGGTTGGATTGCCCTTTGTAAGAGTCCTCCCCCTCGACCTTACCACTGTGGGTGGCCCGACCAGGAGCATAGCTCCAGATGGCATTGTTCTCAGGATCTCATGACCACACAAGCTTCTCCACCACGACAAGGTAACGATCCACGGAGAAGATGTTTCTTCACATAAAAACATAGAAAATAGGTGCAGGAGTAGGGCATTCAGTCCTTCAAGCCAGCACCACCATTCAATATGATCATGGCTGATCATCCAAAATCAGTACCCCATTCCAGCTGTTTCCCCATATCCCTTGATTTTATTAGCCATAAGAGCTATATCTAACTCTCTCTTGAATACATCAACCTGCCTGAGTTTACACCCAGCTGAGACAATAGAAAGTAACATTGAAGGTTAGGCTGGGAGAGTGGTGGGGAGAGGACAAAGGATATAAATTGGCACTACAAATTGCTGTCAGACTGGGTTGGCTTAGTTATGGGCCTGTCAGGTGATTTTTCAGGTGATTGTCAAGTCGTAGCAGGTCGCTGAAAAACCAGCGACCAGAACAGTGACTGGAACGGCGACTGTCAAAGTGGGACACACGCACACATACACACATCGCTTCCTTCACCAGCCAGTTATGCAGGTGGGAGACAGGGCAAGCGGGGGGAGCGTTGTCTGAGTGAAATTCACATGGTGTAAAGCCAATGTGATACAGACACACACCACGATGAACAGAAAGGTTGGCGCTGTAATTAAGACGGTGAAAGCACAGTGTCACTTAAGTCCTTTAAAAGAGGGGGGAGGGGGGAAGGAGAGGGGGGAGAAGGGGGGAGAAGGGTGAGATGGGGTAGGGAGAAGGATAATTCTCGCTACTCTCCATTGCGGCTTCATTATGGATGTCACTATCTTGAAAAATTAGCGGCGACTAGAATGAGGCCGCAACTAGTTCTGAGAATGCGGGATCTACTCACGACCATGAAGGCAACTCCCCGGCAACCGCCCGCGAACATGTCGACCATGTGGCGACAGCATAGTCTCCTATAGTTGTCTAAAAAGTTGCCTAAGGGGCACAGACCCATTAATCTACACCTCCGCTAGCAAAGCCTAATTCGTCACAATAAGCTGACAATAATGCATATTAACACAGGGTAAGGTTAATCAGTACAGACCCTGAGATTAGTGTTGATATATCAGGGATTTTTAATTACATTTGTGGCAAGGGAGCTTAACGTCCCCACGGTAAGGGTTAGCATCTTTCTAAATCAAAAACCCTGGGTGGACAGGTCCATTTGCGTTGCCTTGAATGCTCGCTGTTTAATCCGGCCTGGCATCCGGCAATATGGACGACTACAAGCTAGAGTCGTACAGACTACGAAGAGCGACGATGGACGCAAAAAGGAGGTACAGGGATAGGATGGACTCGCAAATGGAGCAGCGGGACACCAGACACCCTTAGTAGGGGCTACGGACTATAACTAGCTACAAGAGCAGCCCCCCCTCTCAACCGGGAGTGCCGGCACCTCATTAGGTGATGACCTGAACTCTTTTTACACACATTTCGATTAGACATCATTCCTAGTTCGCCGGCTAACAATAACACCGCCAGCACGTTGGCTAGCAAGGCTGGAGGGAGGTCCACCGCTGCGGATAAGCACATATTCTCGGTGTCTGAGCACGACGATGGAGGGTTTTGACGCGTGTGAACACGAGGAAAGCTGTAGGCCCAGATGGTATATCAGGGAGAGTACTAAAATTGTGTGCTAATCAGCTTGCTCCAGTGCTCACCACAATATTTAACCTCTCCCTGGCCAAGTCCATGGACCCTGCCTGCTTCAAAAGATTCACCATTGTACCAGTGCCTATGAATGCCTCTCCAGCCTGGTGAATGACTATCGACCGGTGGCCCTCACCTCGGCAGTCATGAAGTGCTTTGAGAGGCTGATCTAGAACTACATCTGCGCCTTCCTCCCTCTCAACATGGACCCACGGCAGTTCACATACCGTCCGAACAGATCCATGAATTATGCAGTCTCCCAGGTTCTACACATCGCTCTCTCTCACCTTGACAGCCTGAAGGTAGGCTATGTGAGGATGCTGTTCAGCTTTCAACACCATAGTCCCCACCAGGCTTGCTGAGAAGCTGCTGGAACTGGGGCTGAACACTCCCCTGTGTGCCTGCGTCTTGGACTTTCTCACCGCCAGGCCCCAGGTGGTCAAGATGGGGGGACATACCTCCATCCCCCTCAACACAGGATCCCGCCAGGGTTGCATCCTCAGCCCCCTACTGTACTCCCTGTACACACATGACTGTGTGGCCAGGTTCTGCTCCAACTCTATCATCAAGTTTGTTGATGACACTGTGGTGGTGGACCTGATCTCCGATAATGATGAGAAGGCCTACCTGGAGGAGGTGGCTGACCTGGCACTCTGGTGTCAGGACAACAGCCTCCTCTTGAATGACACAAAAACTAAGGAGCTAGCTGATTGTGTACTTTAGAAGGGCTCAACAACCGAGGACGTAATTGCCACTGGAGATAAATTGTACTACTGTGGATAGGGTGAGCAGCTTCAAATACCTGGGAGTCCACATCACATCACTGACATGACAACACACACTGCCGCACTGGTGAGACAGGCAAGGCAGTGCCTTTACCACCTCAGGCAGCTGAGGAAATTCAGAGTCTCTCTGAGAATCCTTCAGTCCTTCTATTCTGGGTCTGTAGAAGCATCTTGTCTGGTAACATCATGATCTGGTTTGGGAACAGCTCTGCCCAGGACAGGAAAGCTCTGCAGCGAGTAGTGCGTTCGGCCAAACGCACTATGGGAACTACACTCAACCCCCCTGCAGGACCTATACACCAGGAGGTGCAAATCCAGAGCCAGCAAGATAATGAAGACCCCTACCACCCCAGCAATGGACTGTTCCAGCTGCTACGGCAAAAACAGAGAGGATGAGACTGAGTTTCTTCCCATAGGACATCAGGACTGTAAACTCTGATCTCACCAGGGACTAATTTACTGTTGTGTTGTGTATTTTTATTTTTGTAAAATGTAAATACTGGTTCTGTTATGTTCTGTTTTGTTGTTTTGTTGTTTTTGCACAATCCGCAGTCATTGCCACTTGCATTTCACTGCACATCTTGTATGTTTACGTAACAAATAAAGTTGACTTGACTTGACTTGCTTTGCAAAATTTGTTATATTTGTCCACATTTACATAGATTTATTTTACAATATCTTTTATCAGCTAGAGTAGATTAATTGAAACCATGCTTGTATTCAATTCAGATGGTTAACTGTTAATACATGTGCAATACAGCAAAGTGTCACAAATGAGAGTTTTGGAAGAACTTCGTGTTGAACAGATGGTTTTCAAATTTGTGGACCATTATACATGCATTTTTTGCAGTATAATTCTGTTTCTTTCTGCCAACTGAAAACACTGAGGATCAGATAACCTACTGGCCCATAGGTCTGTTCAAGAGGGAGTTTAAGATTCAGAAAGTTTACAGATTTGGCATTCCTTTATCATAATTTAACTATGTGCATGGTTTTAACCTAACTCACCTGTTAGACATGGATAGATGTAATATCAAATTAAAATCACGGGCCAGATGTCAGACAAGTGCATTCCAAGAGTTTCAACCAGGCAGTTTAGGTTATAACAAATTCCATCTTGTAGGTATGTTGCAAAACATACCTCCAGCGGCGATGCAGTTCTGTGCGCAACTTTGGCGCCTTTGAGAGGGGGGCGGGTTTAAAACGTAATTTTTTCTAGGCTGTTGAAATCGATATTGTTCAGCCTACTTAGTTGCTGACGAAAAATCGCTGCAAAATTTGTTTGCTGCAGCTATTTATAAACTAAATTGGTTTATTTAATTACTATAGTAGATTAAAAATCATCCTCTAAAGCCGCGAACGCCGACAACGGGACAGATCTCATGTAGGGGACAAGGCAAGGTAGGTTGTTTATTTTTACATTAAAAAGGGCTTCTTAAGATCCCTTTATTCAAAATTTTAAGTTGCGAATTCATGACTTGGGGGCCCATTCAATCCCGCAATATCTTTCATGCCACATATGGGCTTCAATCCACCGCAATAGCAGCGTTCCAAATCATCGCGTTCGAGAAAATCCCACTCGCAAGCTGATGGCCATTAATTTACAGCAATTGAACACTAAATCCCTTCCATTTGGCCTATAAATTAATGTCAATGAGATTTAAATATCATGTTTTATTGTGAATTCTTGTGCGAATGTTCTTTGGACACTATTTAAAAATGTTAATCTTTTCTTAAGAAATGGATAGATGTTTAGATCTCATAATTGAATTTTGGAATTAGCTACAATTGGGTAACTAACTAATTATATGCTTTAATTTCAGGTCATCCAAGTAAGATTGTTTAATATTTGTTTCAGAATGCTTCAATCTAAAATAACTGAAAATGTCTTTCAGTTCTCTTAATTTTTAATAAAGTTATGGCCATTTCACTGTCCTTGATCACAGCTTTAGTGTTAAGTCAATGGAAAATCAATAGGGAACAAGATGATAATTTCCAAGTATGAAAATGGCCATAACAATTTTTTAATGCTGAAGATATGAAAGTGAATTAGGTGTCAAATTAAACTTCTTTGTATGGTTTATCTGATGGGATAAATTGCAGACTTGATTTTTTAAATCTCAACATTTTGTAACATTGCTACATCTTGTGTATAAGAAGGAACTACAGATGCTGGTATAAGCAGAAGGTAGACACAAAATGCTGGAGTAACTCAGGCAGCATCTCTGGAGAGATGGAATGAGTGATGTCTCGGGTTTGGACCCTTCTTCAGACTGATGTCAGGGGACAGGGAGATACATAGATAAAGAAGTGCAAGGTAAAAATAGGACAAAGGGTTTGGAGATCAAGGAAAATGTTGAAAATGTAGAATACATCATTGTTAGCTGGGAGAGGTTAACAACAAAGCAAACAGAGATAAAATGTAATCGGAGACAGTAAGACTGGTCGGAGAACTGGGAAGGGGGAGTGTATCTTGAAGTCATTTTTTGCCAAGTATAGAGACACCAGACCAAACTGCTTCGCCCTGCAGAGTACGTGCAGCTACTAATTCCTTCTGCTTGTATTTGAAAACTTGCAAAAATATTCTCTTTCTTTTTTCATTTTGTCGTGCTTTAAGGAATATTTTCCAGATGTTTTGCCATTATTGTCCAATAAACTGACAATATAGTGCTTTGAGTGATCTGAACAAAGCAGGAGACTGACTCTTTAAATGCTTCATTGCAGGTACCCCAACACCTTTTATTTCCTCATTTGCTAACATCCAGCGGAACGGATGTGTTTGATGTAAGAAACAAAGTCAGCAGGAATCCTAAAAGATGAAATGGGGAACGGGTAAATATCCTGATTCAGCAGATTGCAAAGTTTATCAGCGAATCTCAGAGGAAGTCAGTACAGAAACAGTTTGCTGAGCCAAGTCCTGAAACACTTTTAAATATAAATAAATTCATCTTGGAGTCCTGAAAATAATTCTCATGCAGCAAAACCAAATCTTTTGGTGGTTGCCTAAGTTTTAAGAAACTATTCTGAAACTTTGCTTCAAATTAGAAAAAGGAAATTTAATATTTCAGAAGCTGTATCAAATTGTAAAATATGAAGGTGAGTTTGCTATTCACAATTCGAGCCCGTTTCACTGTTGAATTAGTTCATGGCTGATCTGCATCTCTACTTTCTCTTGTTACTTAACCCTTAAAAACTCTTCCCAACAAATATTTACCAATCATAAAGTTTAAATTTGCAATTGTTCTAGTTACAAAAAGGGTTTTAGTGGCATTACACTTGAGATTTCCATTACCCTTTGCACAACGAAACATCGCATGATATAATTCTAAAACGGCCTTGCTCTAATTAAAAGATTACGTTTTTTGTTCTGGGCCTCCAGCATTTCCTCTTTAAAAAGGTTAAGTGTTTCAGTCTTTTCTGTTACAATGGCTTTGATTAAATTGTCTCTTAATTGTCTCTTGAGCAAGTTAATACAATATATTGACATTTGGTTATGGTATTAATCTGATGTATCTGGGCTTCCTTTCCACACCACTGCTATGACCTGGAAGTAATAATTATTCTGTGTTTTCACTAAAGGTAACATAAATGGAGGGAAACACTGCATAACTGTTAGCAAAGTAGCCACATGAAGAGGTAATGTAGCAATTGAATTTGGGGATTGGGCTAAAGAACTCCCATCATCAAAAATACATTGAAGAACTTTTAAGAACTATATATATCTTCTTTTACGTCTGAAACCATTGGAAGGAAATGCATTCAATCACATTGTTACTTGGGTGTCATATTTAGCAAAACACTTTCTTCATGTTAACATTTCTCTGCATCTATCTCTGGTGTCTAAAAGTCTGCTCCAAGGCGTGAAATTAGTGTTCCCTGTGGATCCTGTGGTGCAAATTACTGGTAGGTCAGTCTAATATGATGAAACTATGAGTGGTTTTACCCTCCAATTTCTGTAAAGAAGACAGAACTAGATTAGATAATATATCTGAACTGGTTTTTATGTTGGATACATGAGTGATGTCCCAGAAGCTTGGAATCTGGGAAAGAAAGTTGTCTTGTATTGATACACTAAAATTTGATATTGAGAATTCTAATGGTAAAAATATATGTTTTTAAAATGTAGCTTAAAAGAAAAAGAGAGGAAAATCTGTGGCAATTCCAGAGGTATGTCATTGGCAGTTTAAGTATGATATGTAAATTATTGGAGGTTATGGGGTTGGAGAGAATTAAAATGTAAGATACATATTTTAGTGTCATTGAAAATAAGTATAAGAATTTTAATTAAAACATTGCTTAAACTGGATGTCAAGTCAATGTCTTGGGGCAGCAACGTTTGTGATTTGGAAAATCAAATAATTCAGGAGAAAGATGAAAAAACATAACTGATAAAACATCTTTTTTTTTAAAAGGTGGCAGATTTTCCAACTAAAGAAATAAAATGTAAATCCATGAATTTATTGAAACAGAATTCAAGTTTTAAAGGTTTGCAATTAAGGCAGGCAGGGTTTATTGATTGGGGACGATCAGCCATGATCACAATGAATGGTGGTGCTGGCTCGATGGGCCGAATGGCCTCCTCCTGCACCTTTTTTTTATGTTTCTGTGCCTACCAAGCTACAGTTGTTGGACCCCTTTAACGACAACATTGATATCTCAATAACTCCTGACTTTCTTCAACTATTTCAAATCACATTTTTAATCTGCTGTTAAAGATTCTTTTGCAGATGCTGCAATTATTTACATGTAGGGGTAGTCTTTGTATTCATGGATCTTGTGGTGCTCCTGTTTTATAGCTATATCAAAATAGCCTTTGGAAACAGTTGTTGGCTGAAGGTGAGAGATGGTTATCTCTGTGTTTCATGTCACAGACTGTCCCCTATATGGCTCATTGCGAATGACCCTCCTAATCTAAATGTTAAGAAGGTGATCTCCGACAAACACAAATAGTTGTGTCTGGGTTGCACAATTAAATTCTTTGATTATCAATGGATACCAGGTGCAGTTGCCATTCTTCCTTCTGTGACATTCCCTGTTCCCTTCTCAATCCAGTACAAACATTGGTAGGCTCATCAACATGAGAATGGTTATCACAGATGTTCTGAGATGGCTGGACCAGCAGTTAATGGTAATGAGAGGCATGGAACGAAAGGGGATCTAACAAAAAGAAAACAAATTGATAACAAACTGGAGCAGTAAATACATTTGAAATAAATTATAAGCAAACAGGTGTTTCAATATTAAGGCAATCGACTTTTTATTGTGGGGTGATGGGTGACAACTTAATATTGATATAATGGTGGAAATAGGCAGTATCTATTTGACTGCTCATTATATTTCATCTGCAAAGATACATCTGTATTTCAATGGGAAATGACCCCAATGCAATTTTTCAATGAAAGGTTTGTAAACCTCCCTGTGCTCGCAGCTTTTGATTTTTCAGTAAATTTCTGAAAAACAGCTGCAGGAATTTGGAAAGGGGCCAGCTTCCACTAATTTACGAAATTGTAAAGTGCCCATTAAAGCACATAGACACACAAACGTTAAATCTTTAAGAACCTTTGATCCTATAAGACAGTAAGCTCACCAACATTTGCACTGAGATCAATCAGCCCAATTTAACAAACTATAGGCAATGCCTTAAGCACAGTAAGAGCTCTAAGGTATAAGAAGTTATCTGGATAAAATGAATTTTGTTGTATATCAAATTGCAAATATCTGTATATATAGTCATCAAATGCAATATTAGATGGTGAAATGTGTCTGTTTCTTTTGATGTTAAAGAGATGAAAGATAGAAACATAATATTTTTTCACACAGAGAGTGGTGAATCTCTGGAACTCTCTGCCACAGAGGGTAGTTGAGGCCAGTTCATTGGCTATATTTAAGAGGGAGTTAGATGCGGTCCTTGTGGCTAAGGGGATCAGGGGGTATGGAGAGAAGGCAGGTACGGGATACTGAGTTGGATGATCAGCCATGATCATATTGAATGGCGGTGCAGGCTTGTAGGGCCGAATGGCCTACTCCTGCACCTAATTTCTATGTTTCTATGTTTCTAATATCATGTACCAAGAGTAACTAGGATCTCAGAAAATTATGATAAATGAACCTGCCAAACTTCTCTCATTTTTATCTTCCCAATTATAATCTATAACTGAAGGAAAGGTTATTATTTTCCAGACATGGAAATCTGATGGAAGATGTCACCATATAGTGTCCTCCATAATGTTTGGGACAAAGACCCATCATTTTTTTATTTGCCTCTGTACTCCACAATTTGAGACTTGTAATAGAAAAAAATCACATCTGGTTAAAGTGCATATTGTCAGATTTTATAAAAGGCCATTTTTATACATTTTGGTTTCACCATGTAGTAATTACAGCAGTGTTTATACGTAGTACTCCCATTTCAGGGCACCATAATGTTTGGGACACAGCAATGTTATGTAAATGAAAGTAGTCATGTTTAGTATTTTGTTGCATATCCATTGCATGCAATGACTGAAGTATGCGATTCATGGACATCATCAGTTGCTGGGGGTCTTTGGTGATACTCCGCTACGCCTGTATTGCAGCCATCTTTAGCTTTTGCTTGTTTTGGGGGCTAGTGCCCTTCATTTTCGCTTCAGAGTATAAAAAGCATGCTCATTTGGGTTCAGATCATGTGATTGACGTGGCCACACAAGAATTTACAATTTTTTAGCCTTGAAAAACTCCTTGTTGCTTTAGCAGTATGTTTGGGATCATTGTCTTGTTGTAGAATGAACCGCCGGACAATGCGTTTTGAGGCATTTGTTTGAACTTGAGCAGATAGGATGTGTCTATACACTTCATAATTCATTATGCTAGTCAGCAGTTGTATCATCAATGAAGATAAGTGAGCCAGTACCTTCAGCAGTCATACATGCCCAGGCCATAACATCCCCACCACCGTGTGTCACCGATGAGGTGATATGCTTTAGATCTTGGGCTGTTCCTTCTCTCCTCCATAATTTGATTTTGCAATCACTCTGATCTGTTAATCTTCGACTCATCTGTCCACAAGACCTTTTTCCAGAACTGTGGTTGCTCTTTTAAGTACTTCTTGCCAAACTGTAACCTGGCCATCCTATTTTTGTGGCTAACCAGTGATTTGCATCTTGCAGTGTAGCCTCTGTATTTCTGTTCATGAAGCCTTCTGCGGACAGTGGTCATTGACAAATCTACACCTGAAGAGTGTTTCTGATCTGTCGGACAGGTGATTGAGGATTTTTCTTTATTATAGAGAGCATTCTTCTGTCATAAGCTGTGGAGGTCTTCCTTGGCCTGCCAGTCCCTTTGCGATTAGTAAACTCACCAGTGCTCTCTTTCTTCTTAATGATATTCCAAACAGTTGATTTTGGTAAGCCCAATCATTAGCTGATGTCTCTAACAGTTTTATTCTTGTTTCTCAGTTTGGTCCTCATGTTGATAAACAGCAATAAAAGTTTCTAAAGGTGATGGAAAGACTGGAGTAAAGACTGGGTGCTGAGAGCTCTCTTATACCTGCATTAAGGAGGCAATTAAACACACCTGAGAAATTACAAACGCCTATGAAGCCTTTTTCCGAAACATTAAGGTGCCCTGTAATGGGGAGTATGTATAAACACAGCTGTAATTTCTACATGTTGAAACCATAATTTATAAAAATGGCCTTTAATAAAATCTGCCAATGTGCACCTTAACCACCTGATTTTTCTATTACAAAACATTATGGAGGGCACTGCATTTGTGTGTATGTGGGCGGGGGGAGGTTTGAGGGCGGGGGGTGTGGAGCTGTGGGGTAGGGGTGTTGTTGTGGGGTGGGGAGGGGGTTCGGGGCTGTGGGGATGGAAGGCTGTGTGGGCAGGGAGTTTGAGCGGGCGGGGGGGGGGTTGTGGCGATGGGGGGATTGTAGGGGGTGGGTTGTGGGAGTACGATTGTGGGAGCGGGGTTGTGGGGGCATAGTTGTTGGGGAGGGGGGGGTGTGGGGGAGGGAGGTTTGTGGGGGAGGGGTAAGAGAAGGAAGAGGGCTTGTCGGGGAGTGAGATTTGTGGGGGAGGGGGGGGGGGGGGTGGGCGGGTGGGGTGTGTGTGGGGGGTGGTGGGGTGTGTGTGGGCTGCGGGGTGTGTGGGGGAGTTATGTGATGGGGTGTGGGGTGTGTGTGTGTGGGGGGTGTGTGTGGGGGGGGTGTGTGTGGGGGGTGTGTGTGGGGGGGTGTGTGTGTGGGAGGTGTGTGGGGGGGTGTGGGGGGTGTGTGGGCGCGGTGTGTGTGGTGGGGGGGTGTATGGGGGGGTGTGTGGGGGGGGTGTGGGGGGATGTGGGGGGATATATGGGAGGTGTGTGCGGTGTGTGTGTGGGGGGTGTGTGTGTGTGGTGTGTGTGTGGGGTGTGTGGGTGCGTGTGTATGTGTGTGTGCATGTGTGCGTGTGCCTGTATGTGTGTGTGTGGTGTGTGTGGGGGGTATGTGTGGGGGGGGTGTGTGTGGGGAGGTGTGGGGGGGGTGTGTGGGGCGCGGTGTGTGGGGGTGTGTGGGGGGATGTGGGGGGATATATGGGAGGTGTGTGCAGTAGTGTGTGGGGGGTGTGTGGGGGGTGGGTTATGGGGGTGGGGGTTTATGTTGGTGTGGGGGGCTGTCATTGGGGGGGGTGTGGGTGGCGTGGGGGGGGTGGGTGTGTGTGGGGTGGATGGCCAAGTGGGCGGGGTGTGTGTGAGTGGATTTGTGTGTGTTGGCGGTGGGGTGTTTGTGCGCGGGGGGGATGTGTGGGCTGGGGTGGTTTGTGGGGGGGGAGAGCGGTGTGGGAGGTCACTGGGTCTGTGGGGGCGGGGGTGTTTTGGGGGCAGGGGGGTTGTGGGGGTGGAGGGGTTGGGGGGGGGGGGCAGTTGTGGGGGCGGAGGGGTTGTGTGGAGGTCGGTTGTGGGGGCGCATTTGTAGGGGCAGGGTTGTGGGTGTAGGATTGTTGGAAAGGGGTGGTTGTGGGGAGGGGGGGGGTTGTGGGCTGCTTGGGCCTGGGCTGCATGGGCCTGGGCTGTATGGGCCGTGGCTGCTTGGGGCTGGGCTACTTGGGGCTGGGCTGCTTGGGGCTGGGCTGCTTGGGGCTGAGCTGCTTGGGGCTGAGCTGCTTGGGGCTGGGCTGGGCAGCTTCAGGTCGCTCGGAACGTCTGGTTGGAAACCTCCGCCGGCCATCCTCAGCTCCAGTAAAGACACGATGGCGCCGGAAGGGGTGGACCATACCAGAGAGTGACAGGGGAAGAGAATAATCTGCACGGCGCTCACTGGTAGAAGAAGAGATCGATTTGCGCATGCGTGGTTTTTAAGATTTTTATACCTCGCTAACCTTTACGACATTCAACCGTTCGGAACAAAACTTGGCGCACTCGCAGCACAGGAGAACAGTGAGTTACAGTGGTTTGCAAAAGTATTCATACCCCTTGAACTTTTCCACATTTTGTCACATTACAACCACAAACATAAATGTATTTTATTGGGATTTTATGTGATACACAAAGTGGCGCATAATTGTGAAGTGGAAGGAAAATGATACATGGTTTTCAATTTTTTTTACAAATAAAAAACTGAAAAGTGTGGCATGCAAAAGTATTCAGCCCTCTTTACTCTGATACCCCTAAATAAAATCCAGTGCAACCAATTGCCTTCAGGTCACCTAATTAGTAAATGGAGTCCATTTGTGTGTAATCTAATCTCAGTATAAATACAGCTGTTCTGTGAAGGCCTCAGATGTTTGTTAGAGAACATTAGTGAACAACCAGCATCATGAAGCCCAAGGAACACACCAGACAGGTCAGGGATAAATTTGTGGAGAAGTTTAAAGCAGGGTTAGGTTATAAAAAAATATCCCAAGCTTTGAACATTTCACAGAGCACTGTTCAATCGATCATCCGAAAATGGAAAGAGTATGGCATAACTGCAAACCTACCAAGACATGACCGTCCACCTAAACTGACAGGCCGGGCAAGGAGAGCATTGATCAGAGAAGCAGCCAAGAGGCCCATGGTAACTCTGGAGGAGCTGCAGACATCCACAGCTCATGTGGGAGAATCTGTCCACAGGACAACTATTAGTCGTGCACTCCACAAATCGGGCCTTTATGTAAGAGTGGCAAGAAGAAAGTCATTGTTGAAAAAAAGCCATAGGAAGTCCCGTTTGCAGTTTGCCACAAGCCATGTGGGGGACACAGCAAACATGTGGAGGAAGGTGCTCTGGTCAGATGAGACCAAAATTGAAGTTTTGGGCCTAAATGCAAAACGCTATGTGTGGCGGAAAACTAACACTGCACATCACCCTGAACACACCATCCCCACTGTGAAACATGGTGGTGGCAGCATCATGCTGTATGGATGCTTTTCTTCAGCAGGGACAGGGAAGCTTGTCAGAGTTGATGGGAAGATGGATGGAGCCAAATACAGGGCAATCTTGGAAGAAAACCTGTTAGAGTCTGCAAAGGACTTGAGACTGGAGCGGAGGTTCACCTTCCAGCAGGACAATGACCCTAAACATACAACCAGAGCTACAATGGATTAGTTTAGATCAAAGCATATTCATGTGTTAGAACGGCCCAGTCAAAGTCCAGACGTAAATCCAATTGAGAATCTCTGGCAAGACTTGAAAATTGCTGTTCACAGGCGCTCTCCATCCAATCTGACTGAGCTTGAGCTATTTTGCAAAGAAGAATGGGCAAAGATTTCAGTCTCTAGATGTGCAAAGCTGGTAGAGATATATCCCCCCAAAGGACTTGCAGCGAAAGGTGGTTCTACAAAGTATTGACTCAGGGGGGCTGAATACTTTTGCACGCCACACTTTTCAGTTTTTTATTTGTATAAAAATTTGAAAACCATGTATCATTTTCCTTCCACTTCACAATTATGCACCACTTTGTGTTGGTCTATCACAGAAAATCCCAATAAAATACATTTATGTTTGTGGTTGTAACGTGACAAATTGTGGAAAAGTTCAAGAGGTATGAACACTTTTGCAAGCCACTGTAACTGGCAAAAAAAATCGTATTGCTATCGTGAACCGTTTTTACGCAAATAGAAAGACCACCAAACCAGAAGATAACAAGATCAGAGTTTTAGAGATAGATAGATAGATAGATAGATAGATAGATAGATAGATAGATAGATAGATAGATAGATAGATAGATAGATAGATAGATAGATAGATAGATAGATAGATAGAATTAAGCAACACACAACTGGTTATTTGGAGAAAAAAAAAAGTTCATCAACCTAAAACAATGTTATTGCAGTGTAAAAAATATAGAATGATTAAATTATTAGATAATTCTGAATGTTAAAGAAGTTTTGTTCTTCAGGTTCAATCTATGAAACTAATTAGGAGATTTATGATCCCAATTACTAGGGATTTTGGATTATGATTTTGCTTTTGCACTATACTGTTTGTTTTAATTGATCAAACTTCTTGTTGTTTATTATGTTATCGTCCGAGTACTATGTTGACATAACTGTAGTGTCCCAATCAATGTTGTTGAATTGCATTTGAAAAGAAGTGTTGATCAATACGGTATACATTTCTTTCAGTTTAATGCAGTATATTTTTTTATTTTAATACCTACTTCAGTCACATCTTGAACCGTAACTCTCATATTCAAAGTCTCAATCACATTGAATACAATTAAATCACACACACTCGCACTATCCAACATTTACAATTATTTGTAGCAAGCACATTATTTACATGAATTCAGCAAGCAGATGCTCCACTGTAAGTAGATCTCTTGTTTGCTCGAATTTCACTCAGGCAGCAAATTTGTTAGTGATTTGCCATTTTAAAAGATGAGCACAGCTGTGTTGGCTTTAGGATATGATTATGTTATAATTAATAAATCAAGTCAAAGTCCAATTCATTTGCCTGACAATCCATTGGACCCATCACCTCATGCACAAAGATGACCATACTTCATCATAAGATTCCAAGCTTTGCATTGGGATTTAAATTAGCAGGTAAATTAGGAATTCCTGAAATACTGAATCCTGCTTGTGATTTTGATCCCGGACACTCTCTGCGAGGCCATGCGTAGACTAGACGACCATTGTTCTGAACACTTGCACTTATTCTCCAATGCCTGCTGGATCTCGCAGTTGCTAAATATTTTAACTCCTCGTATCCATATTGATTTTCTGTCCTGGGCCTCCTCCTTTGCCAGAGTGAGGCCACCCACAAACTGTAAGAACATCACCTCATATTCCTTGTAGGATTCTCAAAATTAATTGTCAGGAGGAGTCATTATACTTGCATGGTCATGAGCAAATACATTAAACTATGGAGACACAAGGAACTGCAGATGCTGGAATCTTGAATAGAAATAGAGATAACAGATGTTTCATATTGACCCTTCTTCACAGTCCAATGCAAAATATCTCATAGCCATGTCCTCCAGAGATGCTGCCTGACCCATTGAGTTGCACCAGCACTTTGTGTTTTAAATTAAACCATGGGTTGGGGCAGAAAGAAAATATTGTAGCATCGCATCAGGTTTGGATTGAAGCTTTAGCTGAAAAATATTTCAACAGTAACTGTTTCTAACCTATTCAAGATTATTATGAACAGCAAGTAGCAAAAAAAAAACATACCACTACATATGTTGAACTGATAAACTTTGACTACAAACTCTCACAGGCATAATGGAACAAATCTGAGACTAAGTATTTTGGGCCATTTGGACAAGGCCCTGGGGGTAGTTTATTTGTTCGCAATCTCTGGAAAAAAAACCCATCAGTTGATAGAAGGACTTAAAAGAGGCAAAATAATGTTCAACATGAACTGAAAAATGTATGTTAATAAGTTGTGACTTCTGGACTTCCCTGACTAATTATCTATTCGTTGTTGGCGTGAGAATTAAAAGTGTAGCATGCAAAGCAACATTCCTATCATTATATATTTTCTTGAATTACATATTCCAATAGAAAATTAAGTCCGTGGATTTTTGTCAAAAGTAAACTAACTGAACTTCTCTTCTGTTCAAATTATAACATGTGCCTTAACTGATAAAATATTACACTGTATTTCCACGATACCTAATCTGAACATGAACATGAAATACCAATATTGTCACTATGTATATAACATATTGTCACTATGTATATAACAAAGGTCGACTGGCATAATTTAGTTTTGTTTTACTTTCTATAAAGGACAATAGCTAAAGTATTTAAGCATAAAATTATGAGTATTCACCATTAAACTTTATAAACATTATATTTTACTGAGCTGGTGTGGTTTGAAAGGATACCAAACTTTTCAGAAAAAGGAAAAACAATAAAGATAAAAATAATATTTAAAATACACATTTAAATTTTAGCACAAAATAAAGGTGAGTTTAGGGTGCTTTTCATACACACAGCACTACTCCCATGAAATCTTCAGAGCCTGCTTTGGAGAACTTTACTGGCAGGCATCACTTGACAATAAATTTGCTTGCCTTGACTTGACTCATGACACTTCAGAATGGCCAACAAGGTCACCTTCATGCAGCTTGCCCCCAATGAAAGTAAGATATCCCTCTTATTATTAATGCTTGAATGCTCCTCTCCAACAGGATGTTCCAATCAAGTCAGCTGCAGCCATGACTTTTGTGTGCATGGATTGGAGAATTATAAAAGAAGTGAAAATGAAGCAGCCCACACCCTCAGCTATGGAAGTGCTGTTTCAAGAGGTGAAAGCAGTGAGGACTGATTTTTGGCCACCTGCTGGCAGGAACATGACAAAAAATAATATGCAGCAAATGAGAAAAACTGAGATCAGGGATGCCAAACATCCAAAGATTAGATGCTGCCTGACCCGCTGAGTTATTCCAGCATTTGTGTCTATCTTCGGTGATAACTAGCATCTTCAGTTGTTTCCTACATATTTTAGATAGATAGATAGATAGATAGATAGATAGATAGATAGATAGATAGATAGATAGATAGATAGATAGATAGATAGATAGATAGATAGATAGATAGATAGCCTTTATTGTCATTCAGACCGAAGTCTGAACAACATTTCAGCAGTCATACATATAATACAATAAAAACAACAAAAACAACAATAAACAGACATTAACATCCACCACAGTGGCTCCACCCAACATCTCCTTACTGTGATGGAGGCAAAAGTCTTAGGTCTGCAGTCTCTTCCCTCCTCTTCTCCCTCTGCGCTGAGGCGATACCCCCCCGGGCGATGTTACAAATCAGTCCCGCAGCTCAAACAACGCGCCCTGGGGTGGTTGAAGCTGCCGCCCACCAGTCCTGCAAAGGCAGCCGCTGGCCCACGGCCGAACCCCGGCCTCAGGCCACCACCGCCAGAACACCGTCCCAGCCACCCTCACGTGTGTACCGTACCGTCTTCAGCCTCGGGCTGGTCCGCCCCGACATGGGCGCCGAACCTCCCCTGGGCCGGGCCGCCCCGACATGGGCGTCGCTTCTTCCCCGGGCCGGGCCGCCCCGACTTGGGCGTTGTTGCTCCCTCTGGCGGGCCGCCCCGACTTGGGCGCCGCACCTCCCTGAGCTTGGCTGCTCTGACGGGAGCCTCGTTCCACCCTCGGGCTGGCCGCCCTCACGGGAGCGTCACAACCTCTCACGGGAGCACTATTCCAGCCCTGAGCAGGACTGCCCTCACGGGAGCGAGCTCAGGGCGAGTCCTGACGGGCTCTGCCTCCGGAGCCTCGAGGTCGCCAGCTCCATTAGGCCTCAGCGCAGACGGAGGCAGAGAAGGGGAATACAACCAAAAAGTCGCATTTCTCCCGCAGGGAGAGACCGCAAACCCTGTTACAACCCCCCCCACCCCCCAAAACACAAACTAAGAACCAAAAACTAGACTAACCAAAACGAAATAAACAACACAAAAAACACAAACAAACGGGACTGCCGGTGAGCCGCTGCTGCCAGTGCAGCGCCGCCACTCCGAATGTCTGCTCCATTGCGATATCTCCGATGATGCTAGCTGCCTCTTTGAGGCAGCAACTCCGGTATATCCCTTCAATAGTGGGGAGGTCAGAACTCGTGATGGCCTGGGCAGTGTTTACAACTTTTTGAAGTCTTCTTTGTTCCTGGGCATTCAAATCGTCAAACCAGGACGCGATACAACCAATCAACATTCTCTCTACTATACACCTGTAGAAGTTCAAAAATCCTCTCTGACATACCAATAGGAGTCTGCAACACCGTCTCTTGCTGCTCCCCCTCTGTGATTCCTCCTGCTCTCCGACTCAGTCTGTAGAAGGGTGTGAACCCTATAGATCACTTACCTATTTTCTCCAGAGTTGCTGCCAGACCGGCTGAATTACTCCAGCATTTTGTGTCTATATTGAGCCCAAAATGTGTATTTAGTGCAGGAATAGTCTTGTAAATGATTAGACCAGATTACCCCACCTGTATTTTTCATTTAATTCTATTCCAAACACATTCTCGCCTGCAGACTTCCCAGGCAACATTTAAATTCTTCTCCATTGATCACAAGAAGGCTGGTGGACGGGAGAGTGCTCTGCATCAATCTGTTTTGCACATTCTTCACACAGACTCCCTTTTGTCTTGCTGCCTTCACAACAGGTACTAACAACAGTTTGCTTTAACCTGGTCGATGGAAGCAGTTTAATGATTGCCTCAGCTGAGAACATTCTAATATTTGCACCTCCTTTCAAATTACCTCTTTCTCGAGCTGTTCACAGCATTTTGCAGCTCACTCTTGACATGAAATCTGTGTAAAATAGTCCCATAAGTAAATATACAATTTTAAATACAACTCACATTCATGATATCCTAATACAGGGTTAAAAAATATGCACAATGTAAATGAAAGGAGGTAAATGAGGGGAAAGAAAACTAAGCTTCCAGTCTTCACTCTGATGGTGTTGACAACTATTGAAATAACCAGAAAAAGACACAGTGCCTTCATAAGAAGGGTCTCAACCCAAAATGTTGCTTATTCATGATCTCCAGAGATGTCTGATCTGCTGAGTTACTCATCTCAACAAATTATTCTTTTGAACAGCTTGAAAATCTTATAAAATTATATAATTCATTTACCACAAACTCAAACCTGAATCTTTTGCTACTATGTAGATTGTTCCGTCATTTTTTTTGGTGCCTTGCAAACAGCTACAACCGATGAAAGAGGATTTGGGAGGACTATGCTCCAGAGAAAATATTTTTTGTTCCACTCTCTTCTTGTGAATCAATATAAACATTCATAGACACAAGGAACTGCAGCTGCTGGAATCTTGAGCAAAAGGCAGCGATGAATAAATGAGAGGGTTCTGCCAATGGTCAAGCATTTGGTTAAAAAAAAAGGAAAGCCTAGGTGATGTGTTACTGTCGGGAAGAACTTCAATGAGAGTTATACACTTCAAAGATACAGTTTTGAAAGGAACTCTAATTATCACACACTTTTGATTAACCATTATTATGATAGATATTTCCATTATTAACTCACGAATTTATGAAGAATGGTCATAGATGCTAACTATTTTGAGTTTAATTTCAGAGATAATTGCTGCTATACGTTTCGCTAATTGTGGGCAAGTGAATTGGCTTTCACTTAAGTGCTATTTGTGAATGCGGACTAAATTTCACTTCTTATTAGATTTGTAGACCAGCGCCAAGCTTCTGTAGACTACATCATTATTACAGACTCTCTAAAATATGTTCATTTCACAAAGCACCCATTCTGCTATGTGAACAACATCAACCTCAGAAAAACAAAGGAAGATTCATAAGTATTTAATGTTTTGACTATAAAGCTTGTGCTACATATGATATAATTGCATTTCTGACAGCACAGATTATGCTTTGCATCGCCTTCACAGAATGTGTCAAGCAAGATGAATAAAAGTAAGATTCACTCAATCCATTGATGGGATGGGATTGCAATTATGTCTTAATATGGGCACAACATCAGAAGCCAGACAGCAGATTATTAGCTTGCAATGGGACGTCAGCTTTGCTTACTGCACCAGTGGTATCAAGGCATTGCAATACAGAGTTCAGCATTGTGCAATTATAGCAGATGCCTAGTACACTTTCAGAGAGATCAGTTTAAAACCTTCAAAATAAGGGCATATGCCATTTTGATGCTGATGTGGTCTCACACAAAAGCCTTCTGTTATTCATTTGACAAAATCCCATGAAGCCTGCTTTACTGATGGAAGCTTTTGCAAGGCTCTCCGTATCATATCTCAGTGCCAAACAATATATGTGCCATGATCAAAGTGAAACCTAGATGTGACATTTGTATCCAAGTTCAACGCAGCACATTATCAAAAACATATACATTTAGCTAAAAGAAACAAGATGAACTATTTGAAGGATATCCATTCTGGTTAAATTCTATTTTTCATTATCTGTTAACCCTCTGTGACCCTGAAACATCAGTGGCCACTTGCCCCACATTTTGCCTGAAGGTGTTTCTGTATCTAATCTATGAATTCCCTTGTGTAGGATCACATGTTCACTTGCCATATATTTTACCTGTCCTACCTTTGTTAATATTCCCCAAAGCCAGTTTTTTAGAATGGCAATAAAAGGCATTGAGAAGTAAAAGGTTCATCTTTGTGAGTCATGCGATAGATTATACACTTTGTGAGGAGATTAAAGTCTCTCTCTGATGTTCATGATTGCTGCTTCTTTTATAGCACGAAAAAGGATTACATTGATGGTACAGAAACTATAGCAAAAGGATTTGAGTATAGGAGCAGGGAGGTTCTACTGCAGTTGTACAGGGTCTTGGTGAGACCACACCAGGAGTATTGCGTACAGTTTTGGTCTCCTAATCTGAGGAAATACATTCTTGCCATAGAGGGAGTACAGAGAAGGTTCAATAGACTGATTCCTGGGATGTCATGACTTTCATATGAAAAAGACTGGATAGACTCAGTTTGTACTCGCTAGAATTTAGAAGATTGAGGGGGGATCTTATAGAAACTTACAAAATTCTTAAGGGGTTGGACAGGCTAGAAGCAGGAAGATTGTTCCCGATGTTGGGGAAGTCCAGAACAAGGGGTCACAGTTTAAGGATAAGGGGGAAATCTTTTAGGACCGAGATGAGGAAACCTTTTTTCACACAGAGAGTGGTGAATCTCTGGAATTCTCTGCCGCAGAAGGTAGTTGAGGCCAGTTCATTGGCTATATTTAAGAGGGAGTTAGATGTGGCCCTTGTGGCTAAAGGGATCAGGGGGTATGGAGAGAAGGCAGGTACAGGATACTGAGTTGGATGATCAGCCATGATCATATTGAATGGTGGTGCAGGCGCGAAGGGCCGAATGGCCTTCTCTTGCACCTATTTTCTATGTTTCTATGTTTCTATGCATGTATTTTTTTTCTTGAAAAAGTAATAGACATCAAGAAATAAAACTATTTTCAGATGTAGCTGATTAAAGAAGTGAGTGTTGCTCTCAGGGTATTTGAACAATGTCATATCTGATAGTTTGCATTTTTAAATGCCGAATCATCTGGATTTTAAGCATAAAGTTTAATAAATACTATATATCATGTAACCAGGTTATCAAATCTGTTTACTAGCTTTTGATTGCTGTGGGTACCAGCGTTATGTGACCTGATATCTATACTTCAAATAAAAAAGTATCAGTACCTGCATTAAACAGATGCCACAAAATCTAAACAATTGTCCTTGAGATAATTAGATGACCCAACATGAAAGTTCCAGTTTGTTTTGAACAGTTCGCCACCCTAAATCTGTGGTTAAACACAGCATTTTATATTTATGCCATTTTTGTTAATGTATTGGCAGAAATAGTTAACACATGTTAACACATGGCCTACTCTCTAGTTTCATCATGGAGTAATGCAAAGGATTTGCCAATTTGTTCTATTCTAAAAGTCAGTTAGTTGATCAAAGGTGGATACCCATTTTCAATATTTGATTGGGGTGGGAGATTGCAACCTTCACGTGGTCCACCCTGTTTCGACTAATGCAATCAACCCGACATGCACAAACAAAAGATCAAATATAACAAGTTGGCCTACTAATTTAGGCTGTGCACGACATACGCAAGAAGAAGGTTATTTGATTCATAGCCTTCTATGGTGAATGTTGCCCATTCAATCACTTGTCCAAATATTTCTTAAATATTAAGGAAATACCTACCTCCACTACCTGTTCAGGAAATGTGTGCCAAATTCCAACATCTGTTTTGAATAGAGGTCTTCATCTGTTCCCATCTAAGCAACCTACCCTTCACCTCTAGTTTTAGAAATCTCTGTGCCTGAGATTTAAAAAAAAAATCACTCTATCATATGTATGCCTTCCATAACTCGGGTTGCCTCCGTTAGGTCATGTCTCAACCTCCTCTGCTTTATGAAAATGAAATCCACTCTCCTCATAACTGAAAATCTCCATCGCAGGCAACATTCTATCAAATATTTGATGATCTGAAGACATTATCAAGATATTGTGTAAAATCGACTATTATTTCTTTGAATTTTGAAGCTGCAAAGCTTTAATTTTAAATGGCTTCTGTAAGAAGAGCCAGAAAGCTAGCCACTAGCTTTTTTTCCACTGTCTGGAGATATTCAGCCAGTCCGACCTTGGAAATTGTTTTGAAGTCTTGATAACACACATTCCTTCTGAACTAACGTTACCATTAAGCCCATGGATGTTTGAGAGATGTTATCTATAATGTCAGTTATTGTTCCTGTGAAAGATTTTGACAAAACAAAATTAGAGCAACCACAAAGGACTTTGTTCATTTAATTTAAAGACTTGGCAATCTGCCAAGACCTGTTTAAAATCATGGAACCTGAAGATGAAGAAGAAGCCACGCCAGAGGAACCACAAGGTGGCGAAGTCAAGCTCAGTCAAGGGTAAGCTGAAAGAAACTAAGAAGGAGAAAAACTCGATATGGGAACGTTAACGAGTCAATTAAAATCTACAGAGAACTCAAGTATTGAGAAGAAAGAGATAATACACAAGCTGCCTACCTGAAAGAAACTGAGAAGGAGAGAAACAAGTTATGGCAGATTATCAAATCAATTGAAAAACAGAAGAAACTACTGGAATCAGTACAGAACGCGATCAAAGTAGAATCTAATCTGGGTCAGCTATGGAACCTCTGCCAAGAGGTTGGAAAGAAACAAAATGTGCTGCTGTGTTCACTGCCGCCTCGGGAAGAACGCATAAGACACATCCAGTGGTGGGAAGACAGGGTGAAGATATTGAATGGTTTCATGGATAAGGCAGAGGAGTGGTTATCTGAAATTATACTACAACTTATGCGCTTAACAGTTGGAGATGTGATGCAACAAGGTGCTGGAATGGAAGATGAGATTATGCCGCAATATAATATCTCGGAAGTATCTACACGAAGATCAGGACATAAATCTGGTTCTACAGCCAGTTCGGTATCAAGAGCTACTGCTCGATTGGGAGTTGAAGCTGATCTGGCCACTCTCTCAATAGAAGTGGATGCCTTAAAGAAGAAACATGAAATTGAGCGAGAAGAAGAGCAGATGAAAAAAGAGAAGATGTGACAAAAAAAAGTGATGAGACGACAAGAAGATATGAATGACAAGAAGAAGAGATGAGGTGACAAAAGGAACAACTGTAACTAGACACAAAGATGGCGGTGGCCAAATCAAAGAAGGAGATATTGGAATGTGAGGGTTCATGATGCAGCTCTAGATTATTGAAGATGATGAGCTTTGAACCAAGAGGAAAAACTGCTCCAAGTGAGTCAGCAGTTGGATCAATTCCACAATTGAGGTCCACCGGATTTCATGGCTTTGAAAACCCATTGGAACAGAATAAGATTGGTAAAACTTAATCTCAGCTAATGAGTGTTAGATCGAAACAAACTTCTAATGGAGTGTCTGTAGATGCTTGCGACAAACGAATAGCAGAGCACGCTTTTCCTGGGCCTGATGCACAGGCTCGAGCACGCCAGTATGAGCCAGGGAGACCTGTCTATCGTTTGTTGGAGCCAAGCTAAGATTATCTGGATGGATTATTGGCATTCGTGAAAAGGCAAGCTGAATTCAGCCAGATCATAGCTCGACAAAATACCTCTCTCATTCTACCACCGGCAGAAATTCCTACATATAATATAGATCCTTTGCGGTATGAAGCTTTTGTAAGGGCATTAGAAGAAGCATTAGAAACGAAAGTTATGGATGAAAAGAAGCGCTTACGATTTCTGGTGAAGTACACAAGTGGAGATGTTCAGGTACTTGTAGAAAGTTGTCAAAATGAGCCAGTCAGCCATGACTATAAAAAGGCGAGAAGATTACTTAAAGAACGTTTTGGCACTGAACAGAGGATTGCTAATGCATACATGGAGAAGGCCCATGCTTGGAAAGAAATCAAGCCAGAAGATGGGGAGGCATTGAGTAATTATTCAATATTTCTTAGAGGGTGTTGTAGCTCGATGAAAAATCTCGGCCACATGGAGGAAATGAACCTTACGAGTAATACTCGATTCATCATTAGCAAGTTGCCCAGAAGATTGAGAGAAAAGTGGAGAGATGAAGCAGGTGAAATATTGGATGAGAGGAACCAAGTAGCCAGGCTACCAGACCTGGTGTATTTCTTGGACAAGGAAGTATGGTACATGTAAATCATGTCTGACCAATCTTATAGAATTTTTCGAGGATGTAACTAGAAGAGTGGATAAGGGAGATCCAGTGGATGTGTTATATCTGGACTTTCAGAAGGCTTTCGACAAGGTCCCACATAAGAGATTAGTATACAAACTTAAAGCACACGGTATTGAGGGTTCATTATTGATGTGGATAGACAACTGGCTGGCAAAAAGGAAGCAAAGAGTAGGAGTAAACGGGTCCTTTTCAGAATGGCAGACAGTGACTAGTGGGGTACCGCAAAGCTCAGTGCTGGGACCCCAGCTATTTACAATATATATTAATGATTTGGACGAGGGAATTGTATGCAACCTTTCCAAGTTTGGGGATGACACAAAGCTGGGGGGCAGTGTTAGCTGTGAGGAGGATGCTAGGAGGCTACAAGGTGACTTGGATAGGCTGGGTGAGTGGGCAAATGCATGGCAAATGCAGTATAATGTGTATAAATGTGAGGTTACCACTTTGGTGGCAAAAACAGGACAGTAGACTGTTATCTGAATGGTGGCCAATTAGGAAAAGGGGAGATGCAACAAGACCTGGGTGTCATGGTACACCAATCATTGAAAGTAGGCATGCAGGTGCAGCAGGCAGTGAAGAAAGCGAATGGTATGTTAGCATTCATAGCAAAAGGATTTGAGTATAGGAGCAGGGAGGTTCTACTGCAGTTGTACAGGGTCTTGGTGAGACCACACCTGGAGTATTGCGTACAGTTTTAGTCTCCTAATCTGAGGAAAGACATTCTTGCCATAGAGGGAGTACAGAGAAGGTTCACCAGACTGATTCCTGGGATGTCAGGAGTTTCATATGAAGAACGACTGGATACACTCGGCTTGTACTCGCTAGAATTTAGAAAAGTGAGAGGGGATCTTATAGAAACTTACACAATTCTTAAGGGGTTAGACAGGCTAGATGCAGGAAGATTGTTCCCGATGTTGGGGAAGTCCGGAACAAGGGGTCACAGTTTAAGGATAAGGGGGAAATTAGTTTTTTAGTTTTTGTTTTGGACCAGCATGAGGAAGGCATACCCTTTGACCATGCGAAGTGTAAGGGAGACACGAGGAGTTTTCTAACCTTTAAAGCGATATGCTGGAGTTCGATGAAGATTAAAGTGTACAAGTCGGAAAAAGGTTGGATATACCTTATTGTTTTTCATCAACAATAAAGAATCTATTAATCAAAATGTGTTATGAAGATTTATCTGTGAAGAAGCTCTGAAGGTTTCTGATGGAAAGCTCACATTCGTATCATGACATTCTCCTTAATCATGTAGTCCACAGTGGCTAAAGGGAGTAATCTCCTGAACGATATAAAAATCTGCCGCTACAATACTCAATGCCCTAACCTATGAAACCAAGCATATCACATGCTTTCTTTATCACTCAATCTACTTGTGTTGCCACTTTCAGGGAGTTCTGGCAGAATAACTGAGGGAGAGGAGATGACTTTAAATATTAAACAAGGAGTCAATTACTGCAGAAAAGTTCTTCAAATGTGACTTGTGGGCAAAGCTTAGAAATGAAAAAGGGGGTTATTACTTTGCGGGGGTGTAATACAGGTCTTCAAGCTGTTAGTAGGAATAAGTGGAACAGCTCTGAAGGCAACTTTTGAGATGCAAAAGCAATAGGATTATAAATGTAGGGGATTTAAACTTCCATTATATTGACTGGGATTGCTTCATGTGGAAGGTTTAGTTTGGCTGGGAATTTCAACGCTTGGCTGGAGAGCTTTCTTCAAGCATAACTACTAGAATAGGAGTAGGACTGAACACAATATTTGGAAATGTATCCTGACAATTAGGTGGAGTGACTGTGAGTGCATTGCAAAAACAGGGACTATAATATCTTCCAATTTTAAGGTTAGCGTAGAGAAAAACATGGATGGATCGGAAATAAGACCATGAAATATGGAAATTAATATGATATCATTTGAAATTGATAAGACAAGGCCTGACAAAAGTGGACAGGGGGCAGTTACTTCCAGGTAAGTGAACATCAACAACAGAATTGATACACAAATGTCCCTGAAGAAGCAGCAGAGACAGATATAATGGTTATAAATACATACAGATTATTTGACATAGAATATAAAAGTTGGCAGTTTAGGAGACAACTGTATGTAACTAAATAGTTGGAGTACTGTGTGCAGTTCTCTTCACCAAACAAAAGGAAAGATGTAATTGCACGCGAGATAGTTTCGGAAGATCTACCCAGATGTTGCCCAGGATGGAATGTTGCAGCAACAACAGAGACTGGATAGCCTAGGTATGTTTCATTTGAATCGGAAAAAGCTGAAGAAAAAACTAATTCAGGTACACAAGATTATGAGGGACATCAATAAGATAGATTGTGAGCAAACCTTCCCTTTAGCAAAGGTATCTAAAACCAAAGATTTGAGATAAAGGGAAAGAGATTTTGAAGGATTTGAGGGAGAATGGTTCCATGTAGATAGTAATGTTACAAAATTTTGAGATTTAAAAAATCAAGTCTGCAATTTATCCCATCAGATAAAGCATAACAATAAGTTTAATTTGACACTTAATTCACTTTCATATCTCAAGTAATAAAAAAGTTATGGCCATTTTCATACTCGGAAATTAGCATCTAGTTCCCTGTTGATTTTCTATGGACATAACAAAAATGCTGTGATCGTGGACAGTCAAAAGGCCATAACCTTCTTAAAAATTAAGAGAACTGAATGAAATTTTCAGTTATCATAGATTGAAGCATTCTGAAACAAATAAAAAATAATCTTACTTGGATGACCTGAAATTAAAGCATATAATTAGTTAGTTACCCAATTGTAGCTAATTTCAAACTTCAATTACTAAATCTAAACATCTATCCATTTCTTAATAAATGATTAACATTTTTAAATAGCCCAAGTGTCCAAATAATATTCACAAATAATTCACAATAAAACATGATTTTTAAATCTCATTTACATCAATTTATAGGCCAAATGGAAGGAATTTAGTGTTCATTTGCTGTAAATTAAAGTCAATTTAAATCGGCTTTCTAGTGGGTTCCTGTGAACGCGCTGGTTTAGAATGTTCACATTGCGCTGGATTTGTGCCCTCAAGTGCCCAGGAAAATACTGCGGGATATAAAGAGCCCAAAATGAGCTACTTGCTATAGAAAACGTCATATACAGGGTTATTTACAAGCCCCATTTAATGTAAAAATAAGGTACATACCTTTAATTGTTTGCTTTATAAAACCCTGGGGCTGCGAGAGGTTGCGGAGTGAGAGAGTGGTTTTTAAACTATTATAAATATTATACAAGGCCATAAAAACGAATAATACCTTTTGCGACGGGGTCTTTCAGCGATTTTCCGTTAATTATTTACTAGGCTGAACATTTTCGATTGGAACAGCCTAGTAAAAATCGCGTTTTAAACCCGCCCCCTTTAAACAGCGCCAAAATCGCGCACACGGGGTAGGGAAGATGTTCAGCCACGATTCAGGTAGGTTTTGTAACATACCTAATGTAGAGGAGTTGAAATCTGGACCATACTGCCTGAGAGGATATCTCACTAGACTGCAGATCAGCACTTCAAGCGTGAAAGTTGGAAATAATATCGATGTACTTAATGGCCAGCAGGGACATGATGAGCCGAAGGCCATGTTTCTCTTCTACAGAATGACCTTGAGACACAGGTATGGTAGAAACATAGAAACATAGAAATTAGGTGCAGGAGAAGGCCTTTCGGCCCTTCGAGCCTGCACCGCCATTCAATATGATCATGGCTGATCATCCAACTCAGTATCCCGTACCTGCCTTCTCTCCATACCCTCTGATCCCCTTAGCCACAAGGGCCACATCTAACTCCCTCTTAAATATAGCCAATGAACTGGCCTCAACTACCCTCTGCGGCAGAGAGTTCCAGAGATTCACCACTCTCTGTGTGAAAAAAAATTCTTCTCATCTCGGTTTTAAAGGATTTCCCCCTTATCCTTAAGCTGTGACCCCTTGTCCTGGACTTCCCCAACATCGGGAGCAATCTTCCTGCATCTAGACTGTCCAACCCCTTAAGAATTTTGGAAGTTTCTATAAGATCCCCTCTCAATCTCTTAAATTCTAGAGAGTATAAACCAAGTCTATCCAGTCTTTCTTCATAAGACAGTCCTGACATCACAGGAATCAGTCAGGTGAACCTTCTCTGCACTCCCTCTATGGCAATAATGTCCTTCCTCAGATTTGGAGACCAAAACTGTATGCAATACTCCAGGTGTGGTCTCACCAAAACCCTGCACAACTGCAGTAGAACCTCCCTGCTCCTATACTCAAATCCTTTTGCTATGAAAGCTAACATACCATTCGCTTTCTTCACTGCCTGCTGCACCTGCATGCCTACTTTCAATGACTGGTGTACCATGACACCCAGGTCTCGCTGCATCTCCCCTTTTCCTAGTTAGCCACCATTTAGATAATAGTCTGCTTTCCTGTTTTTGCCACCAAAATGGATAACCTCACATTTATCCACATTATACTGCATCTGCCAAACATTTGCCCACTCACCCAGCCTATCCAAGTCACCTTGCAGTCTCCTAGCATCCTCCTCACAGCTAACACTGCCCCCCAGCTTAGTGTTGGCCGCAAACTTGGAGATATTGCCTTCAATTCCCTCATCCAGATCATTAATATATATTGTAAATAGCTGGGGTCCCAGCACTGAGCCTTGCGGTACACCACTAGTCACTGCCTGCCATTGTGAAAAGGACCCGTTTACTCCTACTCTTTGCTTCCTGTTTGCCAACCAGTTCTCTAACCACATCATTACTGAACCCCCAATGCCATGTACTTTAAGTTTGTATACTAATCTCTTATGTGGGACCTTGTCGAAAGCCTTCTGGAAGTCCAGTTACACCATATCCACTGGCTCTCCCCTATACACGCTACTAGTTACATCGTCGAAAAATTCTATAAGATTCGTCAGACATGATTTACCTTTCGTAAATCCATGCTGACTTTGTCCAATGATTTCACCACTTTCCAAATGTGCTGCTATCCCATCTTTAATAACTGACTCTAGCAGTTTCCCCACTACCGATGTTAGACTAACTGGTCTGTAATTCCCTGTTTTCGCTCTCCCTCCCTTCTTAAAAAGTGGGGTTACGTTTGCTATCCGCCAATCCTCAGGAACTACTCCAGAATCTAAAGAGTTTTGAAAGATTATTACTAATGCATCCACTATTTCTCGAGCTACTTCCTTAAGTACTCTGGGATGCAGCCTATCTGGCCCTGGGGATTTATCGGCCTTTAATCCATTCAATTTACCAAACACTACTTCCCGGCTAACCTGGATTTCACTCAATTCCTCCAACTCCTTTGACCCCTGCTATTTCCGGCAAATTATTTATGTCTTCCTTAGTGAAGACGGAAATAAAGTAGTTATTCAATTGGTCCACCATATCCTTGTTCCCCATGATCAACTCACCTGTTTCTGACTGCAAGGGTCCTACATTTGTTTTAACTAATCTCTTTCTTTTCACATATCTATAAAAACTTTTGCAGTCAGTTTTTATGTTCCCTGCCAGTTTTCTTCCATAATCTATTTTTCCTTTCCTAATTAAGCCCTTTGTCCTCCTCTGCTGGTCTCTGAATTTCTCCCAGTCCTCCGGTATGCTGCTTTTTCTGGCTAATTTGTACGCATCATCCTTCGCTTTGATACTATCCCTGATTTCCCTTGTTATCCACGGATGTACCACCTTCCCTGATTTATTCTTTTGCCAAACTGGGGTGAACAATTTTTGTAGTTCATCCATGCAGTCTTTAAATTACTTCCATTGCATATCCACCGTCAACCCTTTTAGAATTAATTGCCAGTCAATCTTGGCCAATTCATGTCTCATACCCTCAAAGTTACCTTTCTTTAAGTTCAGAACCATTGTTTCTGAATTAACAATGTCACTCTCCATCCTAATGAAGAACTCAACCATATTATGGTCACTCTTGCCCAAGGGGCACGTACAACAAGATTACTAACTAACCCTTCCTCATTACTCAATACCCAGTCTAAAATAGCCTGCTCTCTCGTTGGTTCCTCTACATGTTGATTTAGATAACTATCCCACATACATTCCAAGAAATCCTCTTCCTCAGCACCCCTGCCAATTTGATTCACCCAATCTATATGTAGATTGAAGTCACCCATTATAACTGTTTTGCCTTTGTCGCACGCATTTCTAATTTCCTGTTTGATACCATCTCCAACTTCACAACTACTGTTAGGTGGCCTGTACACAACACCCACCAGCGTTTTCTGCCCCTTAGTGTTTCGCAGCTCTACCCATACCGATTCCACATCCTCCAAACTAATGTCCTTCCTTTCCATTACATTAATCTCCTCTCTAATCAGTAACACTCCCCCATCTCCTTTTCCTTTCTCTCTATCCGTCCTGAATATTGAATATCTCTGTATGTTCAGCTCCCAGCCTTGGTCACCCTGGAGCCATGTCTCAGTGATCCCAACTATATCATAGTAATTAATAGCTATCTGCACATTCAACTCATCCACCTTATTACAAATGCTCCTTGCATTGAGACACAAAGCCTTCAGGCTTGGTTTTACAACATTCTTACCCCTTATACAATTATGTTGAAAAGTGGCCCTTTTTGATTTTTGCCCTGGTTTTGTCTACCTGCCACTGTTACTTTTCACCTTGTTACCTATTGCTTCTACCCTTATTTTACACCCCTCGGTCTCTACGCTCACACATTTAAGAAACCCTTTCCCTTTACTCCATCCTCCACTATCCCATTTGACACCCCACCCCCCTTATTCAGTTTAAAGCCACCCGTGTAGCAGTGGCAAACCTGCCTGCCAGAATGCTGGCCCCACACCCCTTTTGTACAGTTCCCCCTTACCCCAAAACAGATCCCAGTGATCTAAGAATCTAAATCCCTGCCCCGTGCACCAGTTCCTCAGCCACATGTTCAGGTCCCGTATTTCCCTGTTCCTGCTCTCGCCAGCACGGGGAACTGGAAGCAAACCGAAGATAACAACCCTGGAGGTCCTGTTTTTCAACATTTTTCCGAGCTCTCTAAAGTCACGCTGCAGAATATTCATCCCCTTCTTTCCGACATTGTTTGTGCCGACATGCACTACCACTTCCAGAAGTTCACCTTCGCCCTTGAGGATTTTCTGCACTCTGTCCATGACATCCGGGATCCTGGCACCGGGAAGGCAGCACACCATCCTTGCATCCCGTCTGTTGCCGCAGAAACCCCTGTCTGTACCTCTCACAATGGAGTCTCCCACTACAATGGCCTTGCCTGCCTTAGGCCTTTTTGGTTTTGGCTCAACAGCCCTATTCGCATCGCAAGCCAGTCCGCCGCTCAGTGTAAACACGTCTTCTGTCCCAACAGCTTCTATGCGGGTGAACCTGTTTACAAGATGTACACCACCCGGGGACGTTGGCATTCCATGCTTCCCTCCCTTTCTCACTGTCTCCCACCTTCTCTCTTCCAGTACCTTAGGTGTAACAATCGTACTGTAGGACTTGTCAAGGAACGACTCTGTTTCTCGTACGAACCGGAGGACATCCACTTGCTTCTCCAGTTCCCCAACACGGCCCTTCAGGAGCTCTACCTGGATGCACTTTTTGCATTTGTAGCAGCCAGAGGCACCAGCGGTGTCCTTGACCTCCCACATACTGCAAGCATCGCACTGAATCAGCTTGCCTGACATCTCCTTCTTTCGTCTCTAGGAAGATGAAACTGAGGTCTCATTTTCTGGCGAAGAAAGACGAGGCACAATGATTTTCAGGCAAGTTGCTGGCTTCTAAGTATTACAATCAAATTAGTTGCTCTTTGGTCCATTAACACATCAGAATTATTCTGTTGCACAAATGAAAAACATTAAAAAAAATAATAAATTAATAAATACAATCAGTTGTAGGTCATTTTGCACCTCATGCCTGATCTGACAATCACTGAGATCATACCCAATATTTTCCTGCATCATTATATTTCTGCACTTATCTCACATCCATTGATTATGTTAACTGTTCTGAGTATACTCAGCCACTAAGCATTTGTAGCTCTCTTCGATATGGAATTCTAATAGCCCTGTCCCACGGTACGAGTTCATTCCAAGAGCTCTCCCAAATTTAAAAAAATCAAATTCGTGGTAAGCATGGAGAATGAACGTAGCGGGTACGTCGGAGCTCGGGGACGTCTCTAAGCAGGTACTCGGGAATACTCGCTAACGACACGGGAAGACTCGTGAAGAATTTTCAACATGATGAAAATGTCCACGAGAGCCCCGAGTACTGATGAGTGGCCATTACTGTAAATCTCCGAGTTTGAATCAGGGCAAACTTGGGAAAACTCTTGGAATGAACTCGTACCGTGGGACCGGGGTTTATAGATCCATTAAATTGTGGGTGAAGACATTTTTTCTCAACTTAGTCTATCATGGCCAACCCCTTATTTTAAGATTCCAGTTTCTGGACACTCCATCAAGGGAAACATAATATCTGCATCTACATTGTCAAAAACTATCTTGTCAAACACTCTCAAAATCTTGCACGGTTGAATAAAAACACATCTTGTTCTTCTGATCACCAGAGAATTCAAGCCCATTTTGCTTAATCTTTTGTGATATGAAAAACACACCATCCCAGGAATCAGGCTGGTGAACCAATGCTATAATGCTCCTGTGATAAGTATATTTGTTTTCCTTTGAATGGGGAGACCAGATCTTTGCACAATATTCCAGTTGTGTATCCACCAAAGCTCACTTAACTTTATGTGATTTGTGTATAAGAACACCAGCGTCCCATTGTACACGAGCACATTTCAATCTCTCATTTTACAAATACTCTTTTTATGATAAAGTAGTTAACATCACATTTGTTACATTATATTCCATTCCATGCACATTCATTTTGCATTTCCATTCTCCCTGAAACCTCTCCACATTCTCCACTTGGCTCCTATTAACACCTGGTATTGTATCATCAGCTAATATATAGATTTCCATATATTAGATTTGTTCCCCCCATTCAAATCATAGGGAAGGAGACTTGAGCCACAGCATTCGTGGACATTTGTCTCTATAGTATCACATAATAAACCTAAACCTAAACACTGATTGCAGCCTCCCAATCTGAAAATGACTCCCTTATTTCTATTCTCTGTTTTCCCTTAGACATCAGTCTAGTATACTATTGTGAAAACTGTGCATTCTAAATCTTGTGTGATGGCTTATCAAAGGATTTCTAGATTTTTCAAATACATCATGCCAATCCTTCTGCAGGCTATAACCTCAAGAAACAAACACATTTATCAAAAGTCTATGCTGATGCTGCCCTGTTATTATTTTCTGAGGGCCCTGCATTAATAGCTGTAGAAACTGTGGAATGTTCATTTTCTTTCTAACTTTTCTCTCAATACTGCTGTTCAGGCCAATCCAAGCCCCATCCTGAAGCTCTCCATGATGTGTGACCAAAGTTTGAATTAAATTTCAACCTGCACTGTGACTAATGTCATTGAAACCTGCACAGTGACTAATGTCGTTTACAAGAGAGACGATAAGGGGAGAAAACAGGAATGGGGTACTGATTTTGGATGATCAGCCATGATCATATTGAATGCCGGTTGCAGGCTCAAAGGACCAAATGGCCTACACCAGCACCTATTTTCTGTGTTTCTATGTTTTCTATGTTTCTTTGAATTAAAACAGAGAGATTTTAAAATGAGACATTTGATGAAGACATTTGATGAAGAGAATATTGCTGTTCACACATTTCCGAATACCAAGATTGCCCTACATACTTTGGCTATGGTCTAATTTACCTGCTTTTATCTGATAATTTATTGTCTATTAATTTATTATGTTGTTGCATTTAATGTGCAACCTTCCGGAGGTGCCGCCGCGGCAGACATTTTCTCGTGGTGCTGCTGAGAAGTCGAGACCAGATCCTGACTCGAGTGGAGCCTTGTGACCCAGGCTTCGCGAGCCAGGGCCTCACGGGTCGGAGGTGGAGCCTCGCGGGTCGACAGAGCCCACGGCCATAGGTGTCTGGGTCTGCAGGGCCTGAGGTTTGGGCCTGGGTCAATGCCACGGAGGCGGCTGGACAGGACTTGGCAGCATTAGTGGAGAAGCCAGTGTGGCGGTCAATGATGGACCTGATGGACGGACGAGGACAGACATACGGATGTAAGGACTCCGCTGCCGGGGGATGGAACAATGGGGAACCAGCGTTGGGGACCATTGTGAGGGAGGGGGAAGAGCAATGTGGGCATAGTTTGGGGGGACCGCCGCAAGGGAGGGGGGAGGGAGGGAAGTACAAAGAGGGTTCTGGCGTGATGGGGAAATTTGTAACTTTGTAAGCACCCTTTAAGGGCGAATATTTGCATACCTTGGGTATGCAAGCAAAGAATTTCACTGTGACTTGTCACATGTGACAATTAAGCATTCAATATTTAATGTTTCTGTACATCTGCAGCAAGTAATAATCCCATTACTCTGGTAGCTATGACAATAAAACACAATTTATTTTGAATCTTTAATAACAGGGTTCTCTGTGCCTGAGGAATGCCAACAGCTGAAGAAAGACACCAAAGGCTATTGCAAACACATCTGCAGATAGTTTATACAATAGGAGTGGTCAACAAGTGAATTATTTACATAATCACACAACTCTCCTTTCAGTCTGATCTCTAACTAATCCAGTCATTCTATGATTTTCAACTACCCTGTTTGTTGTTTCCAAGCCCTCCAACTTGTTTTTTTGTATCCACACCACTATATTCGAGAAACTTATTCACAGGTGATTTTTAACCATTACCCCCCATGCAATTACTGAACCCAAACATCATCTGCGTCCTCATCCCATGTTACTTAGTGTAATTTGCTTTAGAGCCATTTCGATTTTTGACAAACAACCAAAACGCTAGTTAAAATGATATAAAATGCATCATGCAATTAAGTTCTTCATGTTGTTTATGAAAACTTTGCTTTCTGATTTCTTATCTGGGAATTATTCTCTGTTTAATTTGTATAATTGGGTGAAGATTTAGACCGGTGTCAATCAGTGATTATGGACTAATACTATATACATTTTCACTAAGATTGAACCCTGTGAACTACTCAATCACAATGAAAAAGAAAGCAATGATATATTGCGGTACCCATGTTGCACAAATGCTTGTGGTATAAAGGCTTCAAAATCAACGTATTTATTACTACAGAGAAAGTGACCAATTGATCCATCATGCTGATTCCCAGCAGGGCATTTCTTTTTATCCCTCCCCCTTTATTTCCTGTTGCCCTGGAACTTATTCCCCCTCACATGCTCCTCAACTCTCCATTGTGTCTTTTGCCCTTTACCTACGTATTATGGTAATACACAGTGAAAATCATTAGTGTGGGAGGAAACTGCAGCATCGGAGGAAATCTGTGTTGCCAGGGATAATGTGTAAACTCTACACTGAGAATACTTGAAATTATTCACGAACCTGTGTTCCAGTGGCTGTGTGGGAGCAGCACTAACCATGGAACTCCCATGCCATCATTAACTGAAATTTTCTAAGCACGACATTTGATATATTCTCAAATAACCATGAGATGTTTACACAAAATGATATGATCATCAATATTTATTAACTCCCATTTAAAAGACAGCATCAGTTTCTGTGCTTTTGTGTGCACATTTCCTTATGACAGAAGGAAGCTATTTGGTCTTTGCTGGCTCTCAGAAAAACCCCATCAATCCTATTTTCCTACTTACTTTTTCTAATCTATTTTCTCATACATGCCCATCAGCTCCCTTCTGATTCTCCTACCACTAACTTACACAGGGACAGTTTAGAGTGCTCAGTTAATTATTGGCCAGCATGTCTGTGTACTGTGGGAGAAAAACGGACACCTGTGGGAAGCCCATGCAGTCACAGGCAGAATGTGAGGAATGAAGATAAAAAGTATGATGCAGGGTGTATAAGGTAAAGATGGGTGAAATGTGATGTGCAATAGCTGGTTTAAAGATGGAAGTAAGAGGAAGTGAGGTGATGTGCACAGAAGGACATGGGTGAACATGAATTTCAAATTTTCCTGATTACTGGCAGCATGGGTGACTTCCAAGCAAGTGCTCTTGGCGTCAAGCAACAGCTACTTCCCTCCAATCCAGGAAAGGTGCATTCCTCTCCCACTCTATGGGGGACCATTATGGACCATTGAAATACACTGTAACACTTATCTTTTGTTTTGAAGAAGGGTCTCGAGCCTAAACGTCACCCATTCCTTCTCTCGCTAAGTTACTCCAGATTTTTGTGTCTATCTTCCGTTTAAACCAGCATCTGCCGTTCCTTCTTACACTTATCTTTCAATGTTGATGCTATGTTTTAAAGGCAAGGCAGAGAAGGATATAGCCCACATGTGAGCAAATGGGCTTGTGTAGATGGACTAGAAGGTTGCCTGTTTCAGCATTGCACAGGTTTCTTTTTTCATTGTCTTTCATTTTTGAGCATGGTGTGAGGAGTTTTGCACAAGCCACACATCACTAATGCCCAAACAACATGATTAACAACATTAACAATTCAAACAATGCAGGGTTTAGCAGCTAGTGCAGCAAGAGAGGAAGCAGCCATATTTATATCATGCTCAATATAGGTTTTGTATAAGTAAACACAAATATAAGGGCTGAAACCAACAAACTCCACATGGACAGCATTGGAGATCAGATGCTCTACCTACTGCCCCACTGTGTACAATTAATCTGAGTGCTATAAATGTTTTATTGTTCAATCCTAACACTGTACTCAGTGAAACGCAAGCATTAAAAAATAAAATTTGCAATAGGTTAAAATGATATTTTTAATACTATTTAACTTTTCACTTAATAAGGATATTCACCTTGATGTTTGATGCTCTATCATTGCTACTTTTTAATGTGTGCGTGCAGATGATTACTGCCAAAGTCTGTTTCTAGTTTGTGTCTACAGCTGCAGTAGTTGACCTTGCAGTCCCTGGGAAATAAAGTCTATGCACTCGGTCAGTATTCTAGGAAAAATGTGATGCCAATGGTAAGTGCAATAGATTGGAAATCTCAGATCTGATCCAATAAGTCACCAGAGAGTACAGGTATCAAATTCCTTTGCCCCACTTTACAAATCATACTTTCAAATACAAGCAAAAAGAAAAACGGGAAATGCCCATTACTTAAATTGAAAGGAAGTAATGCACATGGGAAATTAAACAGATCTGGAGAACTGCTTAACGATAAATTGAAATGAATATAATAATGCTCGGTAGCACAAACTAAAGCAAATCAGATGTTGTGAGGTACTAAAAATACCACATTAACCTGAAATGTTGAGACCAGCCTGTAGTTTTATGAATCACCAGCACAAATACATTTAGAATATAATTTCCAGTTCCATTTCCCAGGATATGAAATATTATTGCAGCAATTGAGATCCAGTGAAAAGCAATGAGAAAGTGTGAGGGGATTGGATGGTCATAAGTTGTTATGTAAATTAATGTGTTTTCAGCATATAAGAATAAGGTGAGAGGTGATGTAGCTGCTGGTTTTGAGGCCATGAATATTATAGAGCATGGACGAAAAAAAGAAAGGATAGGGCTTGCGCTTAATATGAGGTAAATTTAAACAATCTTACTAAGCAGTATTTATGTGAATGAGTGACTAATGAATAGAATAGAATCTATCAAAATATGGTAGAAACACTTAGCATTCAGATCAAAGTGAATTACGATGCATTGGAGCATTTGAGACATGATGTGGCATGTTTTCTAGGTGTGTGCCACAGTTATGAGATTATATTTAGTCCATATATAAAACAAAATCTAAGTTCACTGGTTAGAGGTGAAGGGTACTGTTGATTTTTGAATGACTCTAATGCCTCCTCCTCTGCCCTTTTTATGCTTGGAAATACAGTACTATATAAAATACAATTTGTTGGTCTCTTATGTTCTTAAAAGAAGGGGGTATGAGGAAGAGATTTAGTTTAGTTTAGAGATACCGCGCGGATTCCTGGGATGTTAGGGCTTTCATATGAAGAAAGACTGGATAGACTCGGTTTGTACTCGCTAGAATTTGGAAGATTTAAGAATTTAGAAGAAGGAAAAGAAGAGGAGGGCAATTGTAATAGGGGACTCTATAGCCAGGGGGTCGGATAGGCGATTCTGTGGACGTAGGCAGGAGACCCGGATGGTAGTTTGCCTCCCTGGAGCCAGGGTCAGGGATGTGTCTGAATATGTCCAAGAAATCCTGAAATGGGAGGGAGAGGAGCATGAGGTTGTGGTACATATAGGTACCAATGACATAGGTAAAAAAAGAGAAGAGGTCCTGAAAGAAGAATTTAGGAAGTTAGGTAGAGAGTTAAGGAGAAGGACTGCAAAGGTAACAATCTCAGAATTACTGCCTGTGCCACGCGACAGTGAGAGTAGGAATGGAGCAAGGTGGAGAATAAATGCGTGGATGAGGGACTGGTGCAGTGGGTATGGATTCAAGTTTCTGGATCATTGGGACCTCTTTTGGGGAAGGTGTGACCTGTACAGAAAAGGGCAGGTTGCACTTGAACTCGAGGGGGACCAATATCCTGGTGGGGAGATTTGCAAAGGCTACTGGGGAAACTTTAAACTAGTATGGTTGGAGGGAGGGACTCGAATTGGGAAAGCTAGCAGTCAGTGTGTAAGGCAGGAGGCAGAGAATGGTTGCACTCAGACCCAAAATGTAGGGGAGAGAGAAGAAAAAGAAAATAAACAGAGAATAAGAGATGGTGGGTTTCTTAAATGTGTATATTTGAATGCTAGGAGCATTGTAAGAAAGGTGGATGAACTTAGAGCTTGGATTGACACCTGTGTATTGCGGCCAGGCTGATTGTGTTCCGCTGGCGAGGGCTGGCAGTGCTCGCGCTGACTTTCCTCTCTACCGCTGCTCTGCAAACTTGCTTGCCCCCTGTCTCCACAGCCCTCCTGGCTGCTAATGGACACGCTGCACGGCTTGCCGCTGGCTCCCGTGGTCACCCTGCGGAAGGTGAAGGTGAGTCTCTGCTTTTCTGCTGCTGTTCCCCGCTGCTCCAAGCATCGGAACTGTGCCTCTCTCATGGTCGGCTTTCTCCACACATGTCCGTCTCCCGCAACCGAGCTTTCTCTGCTTTCGGCCGTCTCTCGCGACCGGGCTCTCTCTGCTTTCAGCCGTCTCCCGCGACCGGGCTTTCTCAGCTTTCTCCCCCGACCGGGCTAACTCTGCTCCCGACTGGGCTGAAGTGCTTGAGTGCTGTGTCCTGCTTTTCTCGCGCAGACCCACTCTTCACTCGGGGCCGGACTTTCTTTCATGTCCAGGTTTTCCCTGCTCTTGGCCGTCCCTTGCGACCGGGCTTTCACGGCTCTCGGTTTCTCTCCCCTTATCCCGCGGGCCTGTCCGCTTTTCTGCTCATGGTCGGGCTGACTCTGCTCCCGACCGGGCTTTCTCTGCTTTCTCCCCCCACCGGGCTAACTGCTCCTGGCTGGACTGAAGACTCAGCTTCTGTGTGCTCTCTGGACCTGTCCGTGGCCTACACGGTACAAGGCCCTCACCCAACGTTGGTGGCTGCTACTGGGGCTGGCCGTGGGCTACACGGTCCCTTTTTGTCGGTGGCTTCTCTAGACCTCGGTAGGCCTTACTGCCCTACTTGTTTTCCTAGCTCTTCCCTGAGCTATTGCTTCCCGTTCCTACCTTTTTTTCTTTTTGGCACCAATCCAAAACCATTTGGTGCCAAATCTTTTGGCTTGGTGCTGTTCCACTTTGTTTACAAATACTATTTCTATATTTAAACTTGCTTTCATTTTTTCTTGGTTGTCCTTGTTCTTATCTTTTTCGTTCTTTTATCCTCGTCGCCAATTGTTGTGTATTTGAATGCTTGGAACAGACTTTAATAAGGCTCGGATACGGGAGTAATCTAACAAACTTCTTTATTCCAGGAAGCCACCTTGAGTCTCCCCGTGCACATGTGTACTTGCACAAGACATCACAAGACACTAATTACAAGATACAAGATACAAGATAAATTTAATTGTCACGAGTGCCAGATGGCACAGTGAAATGAATTCCCATACAGCCATACAATAAAAATAAACAGGACTCAACACACTATAGAATTCAACACAAAACATCCCCACACAGCAGAACCAAAGTTTCCCACTGTGTGGGAAGGCACCAAAGTCAGTCTCTTCCTCCACTGTTCCCCGTGGTCAGGGTCTCCCCAAGCCCTCCGTAGTTGCAGCTACGGGCGGCCCGATGTCCAGGACCGCTCATCGGGATGATACCAGTCCGACGTCTGGGCTGCGGGACGTCCTCAGCGGCGTGGACACCAGAGTCGGCCCCCTCCTACAGTAGTTGGCGGCTTCCAAAGTCCGCAGGCCGCGCCGGGTGGAGACTGCTGCTGTAGGCCCTCTGCAATGTGCCCCAGGACTCCTCGGTGTTGTTCAGCGCCGCACGCGTTGGAAGCTCTCCGCACCAGAGCTCCACGATGTTGGAGCAACGGCCCAACGCTCCGGAGGTCCAAACGGCGACCCAGGTAGGCATCGCCTGCTCCGTGTTGACTCCAGCGCTGCGCCGCCGCTGCAGCAGCCCTGGTCCGGATCCCGGTCCCCAGCAGGAAAGGCCGCTCCGATCCAGCTGGTAGGCCGCGAGGTGGGGGGCGAGGACGCGACTCGGAGAAATAGTCGCGTCCCCGCCAGGAAGAGACTTGGAGACGGTTTCCCCCATTACCCTGCCCCCCTCCCCCACATAGAAAAGTAAAAGTTTCCCCCTAAAAAAGACTTTAGACTAACTAAAAATAATAAAAAAGATATAAATTACATACAGGCTGTAGGTAGAGGCTGCTGCCAGGGCTACATATACTAATTATCCCATACCTAACAGGTATAAATGTTGAATTCTCTAATTTTAGGTAACTTCTTTATACACTGCCCACCCCCTCCCCTCATTTTGCTCCCCACCCCTCACCTTCCTCCACTAAAGGTTCACATTTTTCAATGATGTATCCCTCTTGGGATCATAGTGGACCATAGATCATTGGAGCCACCTTGCCAGAGGACATATGTTGCCGGCCCTGGTTTGACGCACTTTTTTTGTTTTCTATCCCCCATCCCGTGACTCCGACAATCAGTCTGAAGATGGGTCCCAACCTGAAACAACACTATCCATTTTCTCCAGAGATGCAGCCTGACTCACTGAGGTACTCCAGCATTTTGTGTCCATCTTTGTTATAAACCAGCATCTGCAGTTCTTTTTTATTTTCAAATTGGTCAGAATCATTATGAATGTTATACAACAGAATACCTTTTATGTTAATCACATTTTTGAAGATCCACACTGTTAAAAGAGGGAAGACTGAAGGTGGGTGGAATGGGTAGAGACGGAAGTAGAAACATTTTAGGAACAGGGAAAATAAAATGTGAGTAGGGTCAGGGGTTTGTGACTGAGTGTGGAAAAGAGGGAACATTAGGCAAAGTTGTATGTGCCTGATTCCAAATCGGGCTGTGTGTGTGAAGCATGATGACTGGAGGGGCGGGAGCACTGCCCCGGTACCGTGCGGGAATGACCCACCTCCCCCTATCCCCCTTCTCCATTCCCCCTCACACCTCCCTCCCCATCTACCCTTTTCTTCCCTACCACCCTTCTACTCTACCTCCACCCCTCTCTCCCCTCTCCACCCGGGGTAGATTTACCCAAGCCAAGAGTAGATTATTCTAGCGCGGAGCACCCTTAGGCGCGGGGCCCAATTGGGAGCAATTGGTCCAATTGGCTTAAGGCTGGCCCTGTGCAACAGCATGGCTCCACATCAATATAAAGAGCCCCTTTTGCAGCACCCAGTTCCTAACTTGCCGTGGTCTATGGCGGCTACTGACATTTTCGACTGGCGTGCCAACCAATATTGCTTGACTCTTACTCTGGGTGGTTTGAGATCGATCTGCTCCCCACAGCTTCCGCTGTGGAAGTCGTCAAGAAACTTGCGAGGCACTTTTCGGTCCATGGGGTACCTCAAACCCTTGTGTCTGTCAATGGTCATGAATTCACATATCAGTGTTTCAAGGACTTTACCAAGGAATGGGATTTTAGGCACATCGCCAGCAGTCTGGAGTACCCCCAGCCGAACGGGCTGTCTGAATGGGCTGAACGGGCTGTCCACAGTGCAAAAGAGCTCATGAAATCCAGCAGGGTTTTTGATCTTCTCAATCTCCGCAATATTCCATGTGATCTCACTTTTGACACCATATGCAAAGTACTTATGATACAGTCATTATATGTCATAAGAAGTACTTTAATTTGTATACATACAGAGACCATCAAGATGAGTACTGTTGGCTCCGGACGGTAAGTTAAAACCAAAAAACAACATGACTGCCCACATGCTACAAGGTGGTGGTGGGGTGGAAAACCTGACATGGATTTTGGATCAGGTCATCAGCAGCAAAACCAGACATGGATCAAATCAGCAATACTGTTTGATCTACATAATCAAGTTCATAAAAAACAGCCACAGATGCTGTATCCATGGAGTTTGTGCATTCTCCCTGTGACCACACTGGGTGCTCCGGTTACCTCCCACATTCCAAAGACGTGTAGTTTTGTAGGTTGATAGGCCTCTGTAAATTGTTCCTCGTGTGTAGTATAGAATTAGTATATGGGTGATCATTGGTCGGTGTGGACTCAGTGGACTGGCAAGCCTGTTTCCACACTGTATCTCAAAAATTAAAACTAAACCATGGATGTCACAACACTATTGTAGCCGGAGAATTTAAACACCTTAACATTGACATTAATGCCTTGGGTGAGGTATGGCAGGCAGGAGGCCAAGGAGAATCTACTCCAAAAAACTAGCCTTCATACCGTACAAGAAAACATTATTCCTTCTGGGTGACTTCAAAGCCAGGATTAGAAAAATACAAAATCATCTGTCGGACTGTTGACATATATGAAAAATATGCTCTCAATTGTAAAGAAGTTAATCTTAATGTTGTATTGTTACTCAGACAATCTTGGTGCAGGTGGCGAATGATTGACAATGATAGCAGCCAATAGTAACTGACAATGATAACAGCCAATGAGAGGTACTGTAATTGATGTGTGAGCAAGTGTGTAAATAAAGTTTTTCTTCCAGTTTGCACAAGATGGATGCCCCACTGTGTTTTTTACTGCTCTGAATTATCTTCGGTCTAGCACTGGGTAGGCTGCAAGAATCGCTGCACAATGCACCTCTGCCAACATGGACACATTGGCAAGGAGAGATTGAGGGGGAGGTTGTGGAAGTTAAGTTCAATTGACCCTACTCTTGATAACATGCTTGGATGCAATTTTGCCATAACTAGCATTTTGTTTAGACAGTGAGACAAGCGCAGTACCTCATTGTGACACTCCTGATCCAGGTGCTGATGTTAGGCATTTGTTAAATTATGCTATTGCCCAAAAAAGGAATCACATGGATGCCAGCTGCTATTCTTAACACAGATTATGTTTGAACTAATCACTACCTAATTCACTCAATTGTTTCCATGTGCCTAATCCCAAAAGCAAATGCAGCAACATGTGTGTTGCAAGATCTGGGTTAACGGTTCAAAGGCTCTGCTCAAATATTTTCTTTCAGACGCCCCATAAGGTAACCTGATCATTCACGACAATAGAATTCCATGGCACTGGGATTGCCCTAAATTCTACCATGGGTCGAGCCTTTTGGCTGTTCTATCACCAGGAGTAGTTTGACGAGTAAGACCAGAAGATACAGGAGCTAATTAACTGCAAATAGATTTAGATTTAAATTAGAAACATGTTCTTATGTTTGAAACTCTTACACAGTTAAAATGAAAAACAACAACTTTCCAGGCCACTAAAAGTTGAGATCTCAAGACCTAAAGAATATGTGGGTGGGGGAGAAAACCCCCAAAACATCTAAAATAATATTGGTGATGTGTGGTGGTTATATTTATCATACCTTCAGGGCAAGCTCAAGATTGTCCACCACAATGAGACCCGAGAATGAAGCAAAGTTATCAAGGACAGAGAGGCAGTCAGACTATCAAAGAACTCCTCAACCTTGCATTATGCTTGACTGAGCATACTAGATTCTATCCCATTGCATACCATCAGATTTAGTGTTATAGTCACTCAGACCAACAAGAAACCAACAAGGCTGAATGTCAATTGAAAAACAATGGACAGAAAATGGAGCCACAAATTTCTAAATTCATATTCCAGATCTGGAAAGGAATTAATGATCCAGGGGCACTGAAAAAAGCTGCAATTTTGACCAAGAAAGAACAGAGGTCTGAACACACCAGGGGAATCTCCCTGCTTTCTTCCACAGGGAAAGTCACCACCTAGATCCTCGCCAGCCACCTTCTCTAAGTGAGTGCATCACCTCCCATACAATAAACCCACCAGTCCCACCAAGCACAATCTGCTCACCGAAGGCAATCTGCAGATGTCATCATGGACCTTCTGGACCCATAAAACTGAAATAAAAGCAAGTCACCCTCAACCCAAAGGATGATCTAAACAGAAGACGATTAATTGGAGTAGAAAATTCTCTTTTGGACATTTGTGAAAACTCCCTTCCCAAAACCTATGCCCATGCCCATGCACTCTTTGATTTTCTGCCAAATAATGAGGACAACTAACAGATTATTGTTTCACAGTGACAATTTCAGGAAATTTGCAATCTGCTTAGATTTCACACATTGTACTTCCATGGCTGTAAACTCGTGGTGGAGAGATTTATGATAAAAGTCATGCTCCTGTCAAACATCCACAACATGACAGCATTTCAGAAAATCGCGGAAGGAAGAACATCATCATATTTTATAAAATTGGAGGAATAAATTACAACACAGTCAGAATGCCACCAGCTACAATAATTTTCACCCAAGGTCTGTATTCATGTCTTTCAAGATGCTGTATCTTTTTGCAGGACGCTGTGAGATTGAATTGCCATATTTACACAAGCATAACAAAGCTAAGAACAGCAGCATTAAAGTGGCATAGTGGCTGAGCTACTGGAGCCGTTCCTGCACTGTGCCAAAAACCTGGGTTCAATCCTGACATTAGGAACTGTGTTTAGTTGGATATTCTCTCTGTAACTGCATTTATTTTGCTGGTTTGTTCCTCTATCTGCAAGTGGGTTCTGAACTTTGTGACAAACACACCATCAGCTAGAACATTTCCTTCACTATGACACTCAATACTGGTGCAACTCAGGATTCAGTGTTCCTGCACATCTATGTGTGGCTACGTACAATGCTTACTTCATCTTTAAATTTGCTGATTGATAACAACAGTTGTCATCCAGATCTGTAACACTGATGAGACAAAATAGAAAAAAATAATCGAGAAGCTTGTGTCATGTTGTTCGGTCAACAACCGAGCTACCCCAGCGCTTTGTGTTTTGCTCAAGATTCTAGCATCTAAAATTCCTTGTGTCCTTAACTTAGCCCTTCATCTCAGCAAGATGAAAGTTGGTTATTGACCTAAGGAAGTGAGAGCACAAACAAAACATGGTAATTATCAACAGAACTACTGTAGAGCATGGCCCGGGGTTTCAACATCCTAGCTGTGCAGTTCACCAGCAAACTAACCTGGTCCCTTCACAGTAATGCATTGATCAAGAAAGTGCAACAGTGTATTTACTTACTTAGACTTCTGAGAAGATACAGCATGTCCACAAGGATTCTTTTGAACATGCTATAGAAAATATTCTGATTAATGCATTTCAGCCTTGTATCGTAACTACTCGTTCATGACCAGCTGAATCTACAGGCAGTGTTAAACACAGCCTAGTACATTATAGGCTCATTGCTTCCCACCGCTCAACGTATTTTCATGGTGTGTTGCATTAGAAAAACTGGAAGTATCATCATGGATGCCTGCCACTCTGGCTATTCCAATTACTCTCATCTACCTTCTGGGAGAAGGTACAGGAGTGTGGATGTCCAGACTTAATAACAACTTCTTTCACACTGCTATCAGGCTCCTAAACTAATTTTCTCCCCCTCACCCCCCTGGAGATGCTGCCACTCTTAACTCTACCTTATTCACTAATTCTGTTACTGCACTTTAAACTTTTTTGCATTACAATGGATTTTACACTACAATCTTTCACCATTCTGCACTCATAGTTGTGTATATTGTTATGTTACTATGTATACTGTTTACTCTATGAGCATATAAGCAAGGAATTTTATTGCACTGAAGTGTACTGTATATGAAAATAAACTATATGAATCTGAATCACAAGACAGTAGTGACAGAAGAGTGTACGTAATTCAACACTTCTCTATGTCTGCATTGACATGCCTCATTTTTCATGGGTCACTGCTTCCTTCATATCCACATCAAATTACTGTCATTAAATGGGAACACCTCAGCATAAATATAGTTCAAAAAGTGGCAATCGAGTAGTAATAGGACTTTTAGAACAATATTAAATGGTTAAGAAGATGGCAACATCTGAAAACCACACAGGCACAGATAAAAACAGAAATTAACACCGGAATTGATCTATTCATTCACAAGTGGCCCAAAATCATGGTCAGTGTAGGATTAATAACACCCACAGCTGGCTTTGAATAAAGCCCTCCACGAAGATACAATGATTCATTATTTAACTGAATGAGTGAACATTTGCTAAGAAATTGCACCCAATATTTAGGAGTGAAATGCACCTAACAATAATTGTGCTTATGTTTTTCTACATCTGTTTTTCTACATGGACACTGTAAATGGCTCGATTATAATCATTGTTAATGGTATCGATTGTAATCACGTATTGTCTTTCTGCTGACTAGATAGCGCGCAATAAAAGCTTTTCACTATACCTCGGTACACGTGATAATAAATTGTATAAACTAAGCCGTTTTTGATTGCACCCATTTTGGGTGGTGTCCCACTCACTGGGAAATGGTGCCGGTATCTTTTCTCCAGCTTCATTCAGGCTTGGAAATTTCGTCACTATTGATTGAACCCAGTGCAAAGATAGATATGCAACCTGCAGTAGCCATCCACTGTGCAAACTGTACACCAGATCACCAGTCACGTGTGAATTAATGTATGCTCACTGGTACACTGATGTTCTTTACTACTTTTTAATGTGCCGACTAATCACTGGTCTGCCTTTACAGATATTACACCAGAGGCGTTCTGTGCCTGTCTGAGTTTGTGCAGAGGTTTTTCACAGCAGAATAAAGGTCAGATTATGATTGCATTTTGCGCTATGGTGCCAATGTGAATGTAGGAGTGAATATAGGGCATGATTATGATGGGGAGTATGAGGAGAGGGAAATGTAGCGACAAACAGTGAAGACACATTCATTGCCCCTCCTCTGCATTTTTAAGGGCCTATCCCACTTGGCGATTGCCAGCTTAATATCAGTGTCGCCAAAAGATTTTGAACATTTCAAAATCCAGCAGCGACAAAAAATATGTTGCAACACTTGAAAAACACCACGCATCATACGTCATCACGCCGCGTCACGCCGTGTCACCGCTACATCATGCCACAAATATTTTAGTGACCTGATACGTCAGTCAATGATGCCGGAAGTCACTGAAGAAATGCCAAGTGGGACAGGCCCTTTACTGTTTGGCTTTGGTGGCTTTTTGCAACGTGAAATGTGGCACCCATTTCACACGTTCTAAACAAAGGACTTAAACTAATTTTCACAGTCACAGAATTTATCCATAAATTCACAACATGTAATTGTATTTTACCAACTGTGCAAACCACTAAATTACATTAACTATACACACAGGATTAAGTAGAATAAATGTTATGCTATTATTTTAATATTCCTAATATTTTCTGATGGCTTGCTAAGAATAGTACTTAAAGACCTTGTATGACTAAGCATATAGCTTTCAAGGTATGTTTTGTTATTGTAATGTATATAGATTAAATACTCCAATTTTATTTCAATTCTAGCAATCTTCCTACAGTGCAAAGAACACAGCCTCTGCAGTAGCACTGCACAGCAAAATTAGCCTCAGTTAAAATCTCTGTTAAAATATGGATGCACAAAAATCCCAATATAAGTAGAAATTTTACAAAGTATCGCTGGCGCACATAAATAGTATTGCTGCTATGGTTGCAACAACATTTTCACCTGAATCATGATTTCATTGAAAATTCATGCACCACAAAATCTGTTGAGAGATTTAGGACTGATTCATCCTTGTGTCAGTGCAAAGACATTTACATGCAATGTCTTAATGACTGCCAAGAAATTATTCTGGCAGTGAAACTTGACACCTAAAAGTACTTCAGAATAAAATTATTATCAGAAGTAGACAACTTCACAGTCAGGGGTGTCAGGGGTTATGGGGCATAGGCTGGAGAATAGGAATCAGAGGGAAGAATAGATTAGCCATGATTAAATGGTGGAGTAGACTTGATGGGCCAAAATGCCTATTTCTGCTCCTGGAATTTATTAACTTATATATTTTCTATCTTAATTTTGTTTTAAATTAAAATATATATTTTTTAAATGTTGATGAAGAAAAAAAGAGGAAATACTGCAAAACATTATGTTAAAGAGTCTTCAACCCACAACGTAACTGAAGACAAAAGACATAGAAGATGTTGGAATCCTGAACAAAACACAAAGTGCTGGAGAAACTCAGTAGGTCAGGCAGCATCTGTGGAAGAAATGGACAAATTATGTTTTGTCCATTTATGTTGGGACCCTTCTTCTGACTGATCTTTTACTGTTTCTCTTTGCAAAGGTGTTGCCTGACCTGTCAATGTTTTTTTTCTTCTGTACATGACTTGACAAACAACTAATATTCCAACTGGTTCTTACTTTCGATTCACCTGCTCAGTAGTTATTATACAACCTCATTGGATAAGAGAATACAAAGTTATATGTTTTGTTCATTCAGGTCCCAGATTTCCTTGTAGAAATCACTGAACCAAACAGGGTATTAACTGCAAGTTGTCATGCAAAAGTTAGTTATATAAATGGTTGACCTTATTTCTACCAGTTATTCACAAAATCATTGGGTATTCTTACCATATGTACCTACAATGTTTATCTCACAGATACATCTCTGGTGATGAAGGAATTGAATGAAAAATAGAAAGATTAAATGAGAACTTACCGTTTGAAGTTTGATTTATATTTTATGAGAAGTCGCGATTACGTGGAGAAGCCCGCCAGACCGCATGCGCGTCAATATTCAAAGTACAATACAATACAATACAATTTTATTTGTCAGAATCAGAAATGTTGTTTCTGCAGTCATACACACAAGAAAAAAACCCAAGGCACAACACAATTTACACAACACAATTTACACAGACATCCATCACAGCGCATCTCCTCCTCGCTGTGATGGAAGCAAAAACTTATCTCTCCCCTGCACTCCCCATTCCCCTCCTGATGTCAAAGTCAAAGCCCCCGGCGGGCGATGGTAATTGTCCCACGGCCATTAACGCCTCGCTGGGTGATGCAAGCCCACGCTCCGGGTCTGTATGAATTCTCAGAATTCAGATTCAGATTCAACTTTAATTGTCATTGTCAGTGTACAGTACAGGGACAACGAAATGCAGTTAGCATCTCCCTGAAAGAGCGACATAGAATATGATTTCAATAAATAAATCTATTTACATGCATACAGTCATAGTATGTAGCGCCTCCCGGATGGTAGGAGGGTAAACAGTCCATGGTTGGGGTGAGAGCAGTCCTTGGCGATGCTGAGAGCCCTTCGCAGACAACGCTTCCTTTGGACAGACTCAATGGAGGGGAGCGAGGAACCGGTGATGCGTTGGGCAATTTTAACCACCCTCTGCAGTGCTTTCCGGTCGGAGACAGAGCAGTTGCCATACCATACTGTGATACAGTTGGTAAGGATGCTCTCGATGGTGTAGCGGTAGAAGTTCACAAGAATCTGAGGAGACAGATGGACCTTCTTCAGTCTCCTCAGGAAGAAGAGACGCTGGTGAGCATTCTTGACCAGAGTTGAGGTATTGTGGGCCAAATCTGGAGTATGGTGTACAATTTTGGTCACCAAATTATAGGAAGGATGTCAACAAAATAGAGAGAGTACAGAGGAGATTTACTAGAATGTTGCCTGGGTTTCAACAACTAAGTTACAGAGATAGGTTGAATAAGTTAGGTCTTTATTCTCTGGAGCGCAGAAGGTTAAGGGGGGACCTGATAGAGGTCTTTAAAATGATGAGAGGGATAGACAGAGTTGATGTGGACAAGCTTTTCCCTTTGAGAATAGGGAAGATTCAAACAAGTGCCGTTGAGAGGACATGACTTCAGAATTAAGGGACAGAAGTTTAGGGGTAATATGAGGGGGAACTTCTTTACTCAGAGAGTGGTAGCGGTGTGGAATGAGCTTCCAGTGGAAGTGGTGGAGGCAGGTTCATTGGTATCATTTAAAAATAAATTGGATAGGCATATGGATGAGAAGGAAATGGAGGGTTATGGTACGAGTGCAGGCAGGTGGGACTAAGGGGAAAAAAAATTGTTCGGCATGGACTTGTAGGGCCGAGATGGCCTGTTTCCATGCTGTAATTGTTATATGGTTATATATGGTTATAAGAGAGGTCATCGGAGATGTTGACCCCCAGGAACCTAAAGCTGGAAACACGTTCCACCTCCGTCCTGTTGATGTGGATGGGGGTGTGCGTGCCGCCCCTAGACTTCCTGAAGTCTACAATGAGCTCATTGGTCTTCTTGGAGTTAAGGGCCAGGTTGTTGTCAGCGCACCATGCTGCTAGGAGCTGGACCTCCTCTCTATAGGCCGACTCATCATTGTTGCTGATGAGGCCAATCACCGTTATATCATCTGCATACCTGATGATGGTGTTAGTACCATGTACAGGTGTGCAGTCGTAGGTGAAGAGGGAATAGAGGAGGGGGCTCAGCACACAGCCCTGTGGAACGCTGGTGTTCAGGGTGAGGGTTGAAGAGGTGTGCTTGTCTAATCTAACAGACTGGGGTCTGTTGGTTAGAAAGTCCAGTATTCAGTTGGAAAGGGAGGTGTCGATGCCCAGGTTACCGAGTTTGGTGATCAGTTTAGAGGGTATAATGGTGTTGAATGCTGAGCTGTAATCGATGAACAGCATTCTTACTAAGTGTCTCTGTTGTCGAGGTGGGAGTGGGCGGAGTGAAGTGCCGTTGAGATGGCATCCTCCGTACTCTTGTTCTTGCGGTAGGCAAAATGATTGGGATCCAATGTGGGAGGTAGGCAGCCTTTGAGGTGTGCCAGGACCAGCCTCTCGAAGCACTTGGTGATGATGGGAGTAAGTGCAACTGGGCGGAAGTCATTGAGGCTTGATGCAGTAGATTGTTTTGGCACCGGCACGATGCAGGTGGTTTTAAGGCATGTGGGGACAACTGCTTGGGCAAGTGACAGGTTGAAGATGTCAGTCCAGACGTCTGTCAGCTGCGCAGCACAGGCCCTGAGGACGCGCCCGGGGATGCCGTCAGGGCCAGCAGCATTACGTGCATTAGTCCTACTCAGTGCCACGTACACGTCGTAGGGGGTGAGTGTGAGGGGTTGGTGATCAGCAGGGAGCACAGCCTTGATGGCTGTCTCTAGATTGTCCCTGTCGAAGCGGCCATAGAATAGTCACTGACCTAAGCTATAGAAAGATTGAACGGTAGAACTACCGAAAGATCTTTATGAGAATAGGTTCGGGAGTGGAGGGCACTTAATCCCTCATCGCTACTTTTCGTAAAATAAAGATCAAACTTCAAACGGTAAGTTCTCGTTTAATCTTTCTATTTTATTTCGAAGTCACGTGAGTGACTACGTAAAGATTTCAAAGTTCTGTGGTTTCATACAGTGACATAATCTGTGTGGGAAACACAAAAACATGTTATCCTGCATACATGGACATTGCTCTAAACTGGCCTGTTGGCCCAATAGACTGTTGAGTTGGACAATAACTTATGCAACAATGTGCATAATTCTATCTGCGAACATCCAGTCATATACCACCAACATTTTATAATTTATTAAGCTGCATTATGTAAACCTCATGCTGCATGATGAAAGGGAAAACCATTGTATTGGCTGCTAATGAGCCATCAGCAACATCTTCAGAGTATTGAAAGAAAATAACTATCTTCCAAATCATAGGCACTAGCAATTGAGTGCACTTGTATACCTAATGACATCCCTGATCATTGCTGTGGTGGGTGTGCTGCCAACCTCAAATGCACACAATCATGCTCATTTGCTTATGAGATTATTTCTATAACAAGCTACCCTAATGTCAGTATGACGTGGAAACTAAGGCAGAGATTGAGCAAGGCTATGTTCTTAATGCTGAGATCAGTTGCTGAAAGCATAATCATCTCAAGATACTGGTCCCATTAGGAAAATGTTGAGGAATATTTCCAGAACAAAGTACTGATGTACATCGTACATTACAATGAGTGTAGGCTATTAGAGTGGTCAAACAAAAGACACCCTGCATAACGTTAGAGAACAGTGGGTGAAGAACCAATCATTTATGTCCCACTTATGGTATTGCAGAAATGATAAAGCAGCACAAGCAATGTCAATTGTGCTATCACATAAAAGCTTCTCTAGGCTCAAACTGGAAGCCACACAACCTTTGTTACTTCCGTATAAAATTGACTCACATATGTTGTTTACAAGCTTCTCCTACAATAGTGCAGAGCTAGCTGCCCGAGAAGACAGGCTGTCCTAGCCGTCCCACGTAAATGAGTAAATAAGAGTTGCTTCAACTGCCTACCATGGCATGACTGAATGGGCAAATTGGTACTGTTAAATTCCATGTTGCCTTAATGTAATATCGCCAAAGACATCTACCGACAACCCATAAGATTATCATTTGCAATTTTGCATAATACCTAAAACTCGATGACATAATGCCCTTAATCTGAAAAGGGCAGCATAGGCTTTCACCACTAGTTTTGTTATTAAACAGCAGAAACTGTGCCTTATGTGTACAGAAATGATTGATTATGCAACTACAAGATCGATTCTATGAGTCAGTTAAATTGCAGGCACCCAATCATCCATCTTAAACTGCGTAAGTAATCCCACAATTTGATTAGCCTAATGCTAACCCGATTCGGCCTGCACCATATTTCTGCAATCTTGAGAAATATACCCCTCTAGTCCGTGATCAGAACACACATCCTGTGATGAGTTGTCACTGATTGCACTTGGAACCGCTGTTGCTCCGTTGATCCTATGGATGGACATTTTTAGGCTTTCCTACCCACGAAAGATGCATTATCTAGTTATTTATATATATCACTGATAAAATATAATAATCAGCTAATGACTAGAGCTGAAACCACAGTCTCCCTTAGATATGGGATAAAAATTCCCTGTCAACTCTTGACGAGTTATCATGAATATGTAGCGTTTTCCTTCAGAATGGAGATTAGTATAATGCAAGGCTGAATCAGGAATACCTTGCAGGACTTTGACTGAGACTACTTGTCTAAGTCTCTAGAGTGCATAACACAATCTCTTCGTCCCACCACTCAATCCGGAATAGTGGTATTGAGAACCTATGGGTTGTTATGAATATATTGTTGATTCACAACATGAACCTGCAGGTTAGATAAAGTTATAATATATGCCAGACGAGCTTTTCGTTGTCCTGTCCCAGAGGATGGCAATGATGATTCCAATGAACCAGTAACTATGCTAACTGAAGAGAAATATACCATATGTTGAGAAAACTTCAACTACTTTATTCTATTGACCAGTCTGATAACCTCTCATAGGTTATGAAGCAGTGCTTCTTTGGTCAATATGACTCATATGGCCAGCCAGTTTCATGATGGTCTTCCCTGATCCAGGATAACCAAACTGTTCCTACTTGGAACTTACAGAGGTTACTGTGCAAAGCACCTTGCCAATGTCTCTACATCAACCTGATCTTATCCCAGAGAACGTGAAAAACCGACTAGACAACCCATGCTGGCAGTAAACCAAACTGGGCCGACAGACTTCTCCATTTCTGAGTTTACGGAGGTTAATAACATGACCTTACTTACCAGCGTCTCTTACCTCAGGTCGATTTCCTTTGTTGGACCCTGTCCATCATGCTTGTCATTTCTGTTCGCTAGGTGTTGCCGCTGTTCAATTTCTCTTATGGTGGCTTGTTCATCCCCGATGGGAATAGCAATTTTAGAGGCAAGAGCACACAGCTTTTCCTCATGTGATTAACGTACATCACGCATAAAAGCATGGGATCCCGGCACATAGTCATGTTTGGGCTCTTGTATGGAGTTAGTCCTTACTGACCTTTGACACTCCCTTAGAGTGGGAGAAAAATGTTCACCCTGAACCAGGTGTTGCTATATCCGTATGCCTCGAACTGTCTGTGCATGCTTCTATAATACCGAGCATATTTTGTGACACCATCTCGTCTTTCGGGTGGGAGGAAATTGCGAACCTTGAAACCCGGGGCAGCTGCAGGCATATGACTTGAACTGCCTGTGTATGCTTCCGTAATATGGGGCATAATATATATAAGGCTCCATCTTCATACTTCATACATCAGAATGGGAGGACTTATGCAAACCTGAACCAGGAGCTGCCTCAGGAATGTGTGCATATACTTTGGCACCATCTCCATCACTACGTTCAACCTAGTGGGAGGAAATTACAACCCTGAACCAGGAGCTGCTTCAGGCATATGTGCATATACTTTGGCACCATCTCCACCACTCCTTTCATCTGAGTGGGAGGAAAATTTGCAACCCTGAGCCAGGAGCTGCTGACTGACATGCCTTCATAAGACAGAGCATTCCTTGTGTTATAATTTGATTCACCAGATGTTCTTAATTGAGACAAACCTCAATCATCTCTGGCATAGATGTCCCAAGGCTTGGCTATGACTTTGCCCTGACTTGGGGTTGTCAGGCTGCCCCCTTTAGCAGCCAAACCGAGACTAGCTGCAGATCGGTGCTCTGTTGTTATCATCATTTATCAAACAGACTGCACCTACTAGTGACTCCGAGTCCTTGCTCCCTTCCAGTGCCAACGGAGTATTACGGGGAATGGCTGGAGCGCCTCTGGCCCCCATACTCCAGAGTGGGAGAAATGCTGCAACCCTGCCAGGTGTTGTCATAGGCAATAACGTTAATATAACTAAAAGAACCCTATCCCTAGTAAATCAGAGATTTATCTTCATTGATATGCATATAGTTGGCGTCATTTGTAAAGGAATCTTCCCCAGTCCCTCTAATGAGCAGAAATTACCATGGCACCACCAGGTGTAGCTCCCACAGGTGACTGATAGGCACAGCTCAAACAAGGCTTCCCAAGCCAGGAGCTCTGGACAGCAATTGCAGGTCCAATTCCACTACACCTTTTTTATTGGTGTAAGTGACAATAAATGTCCCTTGTAATTTCTCTCACTTTTAAAACATGAACTAAATAGGCATGATAAGACATATTTGTGATATTGTCAAAGAATTAAACCTGAACTGATATAATTATAGAGCAAAGGATACCAGCACAATGGTGCAGCTGGTAGAGCTGCTGCCAGAGACCTGGGTTCACAGCACTAGAGACCTGGTTCCCGATGGAGCTCTGATGTCGGCAGCCTCTCTTATTAGGGCCGTCTGCTGAAGACTATAATGGCAACAGCCGTAAACCCAGCTCCTGAAGAGCCTACCGGTCTCTCAAGTGGGTCGTCCCCTGCCGTGCAGACTAATGGCAGCAACCGCATGAAGCCCTATAACTTCAGCCGCCTGCTCATGTTGGAGACTGCGGTAAAAATATATTACCTACACTACTCCAGTGGAGCTTCCAAGCTACTTTTTTGGGTCCCGCTATAGAACGGCCCAAAGAAAATTGACTTACCTTGTAGAGCAGTGAGACTGCTCCGCTCGCTCCATGCGCTAGACATATTGACGCGCATGTGGTCTGGCAGGCTTCTTCACATAGTCACTCACGTGGTTTCGAAATAAAATTAGATCCTATTCACACAAGCCAGATATAGGCTGTAATGGTTGTGATAATGAGATCTACCATTAAATTCAGAATTGTAACAAGCTCATGCTGAACCCTTGTATTGTTACAGCACGGCAGATTGCTGCTCGCACCATATTTAGATCCAGTTGGTACAGTTCATTGAGAAAATAAGAGAGCTTTTGTTGCATCTCCAGTACTCACAGTGAAGCGAGCAAGGGCACATTGGGCAGATTGCTAGATACAATGAAAACAATCTCAAAATCCTTCATAAAAAAATCTATAGTGGAAACCCTATAATATATAGTGGGATTCGAATTTGGAAACAACTAAAAAATACATTAAAATTGGATAATTTATCACTCTCTCTCCCCATTGCAAATAATCCTTCATTTAAACCCTCAGTGTTAGTTAAAGGTTTTATACAATGGAAAAATCATGGAATTAAAAAGATGGGACATCTTTATAGAAATGGTACTTTTCTCTCGTTTCAGGAGTTACACTAGAATTACGGATTACATTCAAATAATTTTTTTAGATATCTACAATTTAAAGGTTATGTTAAATCACATACACAAGAATACAGAACTAGAGAACCAGAGATGAATGTTTGAATAAACACCCTAACACAGTCAAATTAATATCTTACATTTATAATACCCTTTTAGACAGTGAGATTCCGTCGACGGAATTATATAGACTAGCATGGGAAAAGGAATTAGCTCAACCCATAACGAAAGATATTTGGGATGAAAGCCTACAACATATACATCAATGTTTGTTAAATGCCAGACATCTATATTACTAAAAGTCTGTTCTTGACCCGTTTTGGCCATTTGTGCTGCAATTTCCGAGAGAACGCCGCTACCTACGGCCGTCATTTTTGGCCACCTTGCTCAGATTCCACCTCTGTCGCACATGTGCCGAGGAATTTAACCGTCGATGAAAAATGACAGAGATATTAATGTTTTTACAAAATTCCCCATTCCTCCTGGCGGCAGCAGGGAGGGAATATAAAACCAGGAAGTGGTGTGCCTCACAGTCTCTTCAAGATGGAGGAAGGCAGAGGGTCACGTTTCTCTGAGCTGTGAATAACACTGAACACATGTCTACTCAAATGAAAGTGGCATTAGTGGTTCTAAAATGCTTGCAGAATGTGTCTATTGGTTCTAAAGCTTGCAAAAAAAATGTCTATTTGTTCTAAAGCTTTGGTTCAAAAGCTTGCAAAAAAATGTCTATTGGTTCTAAAGCTTGCAAAACATGTCTATTGGTTCTAAAGCTTGCAAAAAATGTCTATTGGTTCTAAAGCTTGCAAAAAAATGTCTATTGGTTCTAAAGTTTGCAAAAAATGTCTATTGGTTCTAAAGCTTGCAAAAATTGTCTATTGGTTCTAAAGCTTGCAAAAAATGTCTATTGGTTGTAAAGCTTGCAAAACATAGAAACATAGAAACATAGAAATTAGGTGCAGGAGTAGTCTGATCCCCTTAGCCACAAGGGCCACATCTAACTCCCTCTTAAATATAGCCAATGAACTGGCCTTGACTACCCTCTGCGGCAGAGAGTTCCAGAGATTCACCACTCTCTATGTGAAAAAAAATCTTCTCATCTCGGTTTTAAAGGATTTCCCCCTCATCCTTAAGCTGTGACCCCTTGCCCTGGACTTCCCCAACATCGGGAGCAATCTTCCTGCATCTAGCCTGTCCAACCCCTTAAGAATTTTGTAAGTTTCTATAAGATCCCCTCTCAATCTCCTAAATTCTAGATAGTATAAACCAAGTCTATCCAGTCTTTCTTCATAAGACAGTCCTGACATCCCAGGAATCAGTCTGGTGAACCTTCTCTGCACTCCCTCTATGGCAATAATGTCCTTCCTCAGATTTGGAGACCAAAACTGTATGCAATACTCCAGGTGTGGTCTCACCAAGACCCTGTACAACTGCAGTAGAACCTCCCTGCTCCTATACTCAAATCCTTTTGCTATGAAAGCTAACATACCATTCGTTTTCTTCACTGCCTGCTGCACCTGCATGCCTACTTTCAATGACTGGTGTACCATGACAACCAGGTCTCGCTGCATCTCCCCTTTTCCTAGTCGGCCACTATTTAGATAATAGTCTGCTTTCCTGTTTTTGCCACCAAAATGGATAACCTCACATTTATCCACATTATACTGCATCTGCCAAACATTTGCCCACTCACCCAGCCTATCCAAGTCACCTTGCAGTCTCCTAGCATCCTCCTCACAGCTAACACTGCCCCCCAGCTTAGTGTCATCCGCAAACTTGGAGATATTGCTTTCAATTCCCTCATCCAGATCATTAATATATATTGTAAATATCTGGGGTCCCAGCACTGAGCCTTGCGGTACCCCACTAGTCACTGCCTGCCATTGTGAAAAGGACCCGTTTACTCCTACTCTTTGCTTCCTGTTTGCCAGCCAGTTCTCTATCCACATCAATACTGAACCCCCAATGCCGTGTACTTTAAGTTTGTATACTAATCTCTTATGTGGGACCTTGTTGGAAGCCTTCTGGAAGTCCAGATACACCACATCCACTGGTTCTCCCCTATCCACGCTACTACATCCTCGAAAAATTCTATAAGATTCGTCAGACATGATTTACCTTTCGTAAATCCATGCTGACTTGGTCCAATGATTTCACCACTTTCCAAATGTGCTGCTATCCCATCTTTAATAACTGACTCTAGCAGTTTCCCCACTACCGATGTTAGACTAACTGGTCTGTAATTCCCTGTTTTCTCTCTCCCTCCCTTCTTAAAAAGGGGGGTTACGTTTGCTACCCGCCAATCCCCAGGATCTACTCCAGAATCTAAAGAGTTTTGAAAGATTATTACTAATGCATCCACTATTTCTGGAGCTACTTCCTTAAGTACTCTGGGATGCAGCCTATCTGGCCCTGGGGATTTATCGGCCTTTAATCCATTCAATTTACCCAACAACACTTACCCGGCAAATTATTTATGTCTTCCTTAGTGAAGACGGAACCAAAGTAGTTATTTAATTGGTCCGCCATATCCTTGTTCCCTAATGATCAACTCACCTGTTTCTGACTGCAAGGGACCTACATTTGTTTTAACTAATCTCTTTCTTTTCACATATCTATAAAAACTTTGCAGTCAGTTTTTATGTTCCCTGCCAGTTTTCTTTCATAATCTATTTTTCCTTTCCTAATTAAGCCCTTTTTCCTCCTCTGCTGGTCTCTGAATTTCTCCCAGTCCTCCGGTATGCTGCTTTTTCTGGATAATTTGTACGCATCATCCTTCGCTTTGATACTATCCCTGATTTCCCTTGTTATCCACGGATGTACTACCTTCCCTGATTTATTCTTTTGCCAAACTGGGATGAACAATTTTTGTAGTTCATCCATGCAGTCTTTAAATGTCTTCCATTGCATATCCACCGTCAACCCTTTTAGAATTAATTGTCAGTCAATCTTGGCCAATTCACGTCTCATACCCTCAAAGTTACCTTTCTTTAAGTTCAGAACCATTGTTTCTGAATTAACAATGTCACTCTCCATCCTAATGAAGAACTCAACCATATTATGGTCACTCTTGCCCAAGGGGGCACGTACAACAAGATTGCTAACTAACCCTTCCTCATTACTCAATACCCAGTCTAAAATATCCTGCTCTCTCGTTGGTTCCTCTACATGTTGATTTAGATAACTATCCCGCATACATTCCAAGAAATCCTCTTCCTCAGCACCCCTGCCAATTTGATTCACCCAATCTATATGTAGATTGAAGTCACCCATTATAACTGTTTTGCCTTTGTCGCACGCATTTCTAATTTCCTGTTTGATACCATCTCCAACTTCACTACTACTGTTAGGTGGCCTGTGCACAACACCCACCAGCGTTTTCTGCCCCTTAGTGTTTCGCAGCTCTACCCATGCCGATTCCACATCCTCCAAACTAATGTCCTTCCTTTCCATTGCATTGATCTCCTCTCTAATCAGTAACGCTACCCCACCTCATTTTCCTTTCTCTCTATCCCTCCTGAATATTGAATATCCCTGGATGTTCAGCTTCCAGCCTTGGTCACCCTGGAGCCGTGTCTCCGTGATCCCAACTATATCATAGTCATTAATAGCTATCTGCACATTCAACTCATCCACCTTATTACGAATGCTCCTTGCATTTAGACACAAAGCCTTCAGGCTTGTTTTTACAACACTCTTACCCCTTATACAATTATGTTGAAAAGTGGCTCTTTTTGATTTTTGCCCGGGTTTTGTCTGCCTGCCACTTTTACTTTTCACCTTGCTACCTATTGCTTCTACCCTCATTTTACACCCCTCGGTCTCTACGCTCACACATTTAAGAAACCCTTTCCCTTTAACTCCATCCTCCACTATCCCATTCGACACCCCACCCCCCTTATTCAGTTTAAAGCCACCCGTGTAGCAGTGGCAAACCTGCCTGCCAGAATGCTGTTCCCACACCTGTTAAGATGCAATCCGTCCCTTTTGTACAGTTCCCCCTTACCCCAAAACAGATCCCAGTGATCTAAGAATCTAAATCCCTGCCCCGTGCACCAGTTCCTCAGCCACACGTTCAGGTCCCGTATCTCCCTGTTCCTGCTCTCGCCAGCACGTGGAACTGGAAGCAAACTGGAGATAATAACCCTGGAGGTCCTGCTTTTCAACTTTTATCTGAGCTCTCTTAAGTCATGCTGCAGAATATTCATCCCCTTCTTTCCGACTTTGTTTGTGTCGACATGCACTACCACTTCCGGATGTTCACGTTCGCCCTTGAGGATTTTCTGCACTCTGTCCGTGACATCATGGATCCTGGCACCGGGAAGGCAGCACACCATCCTTGCATCCCGTCTGTTGCCGCAGAAACCCCTGTCTGTACCTCTCACAATGGAGTCTCCCACTACAATGGCCTTGCCTGCCTTAGGCCTTTTTGGTTTTGGCTCAACAGCCCTATTCGCATCGCAAGCCAGTCCAAAAAAATGTCTAATTGGTTCTAAAGCTTGCAAAAAATGTCTATTTGGTTCTAAAGCTTGCAAAAAATGTCTATTGATCCTAAAGCTTGCAAAAAGTGTCTATTGGTTCTAAAGCTTGCAAAACATTTCTATTGGTTCTAAAGCTTGCAAAAAAAATGTCTATTGGTTCGAAAGCTTGCAAAAAAATGTCTATTGGTTCTAAAGCTTGCAAAAAAGTGTACTATTGGTTCTAAAGCTTGCAAAAAAAAGTCTATTGGTTCTAAAGCTTGCAAAAAATGTCTCTATTGGTTCTAAAGCTTGCAAAAAATGTCTATTGGTTCTAACGCTTGCAAAAAAATGTCTATTGGTTCTAAAGCTTGCAAAAAAAATGTCTATAGGTTCTAAAGCTTGCAAAAAATGTCTATCGGTTCTAAAGCTTGCAAAAAATGTCTATTGGTTCCAAAGCTTGCAAAAAGTGTCTATTGATTCTAAAGCTTGCAAAAAAGTGTCTATTGGTTCTAAAGCTTGCTAAAAAATGTCTATTGGTTCTAAAGCTTGCAAAAAATGTCTCTATTGGTTCTAAAGCTTGCAAAAAAATGTCTATTGGTTCTAAAGATTGCAAAAAAATGTCTATTGGTTCTAAAGCTTGCAAAAAATGTCTATTGTTTCTAAAGCTTGCAAAAAATGTCTATTGGTTCTAAAGCTTGCAAAAAAAAAATTGGTTCTAAAGCTTGCAAAAAATGTCTAATGTTTCTAAAGGTTCTAAAGCTTGCAAAAAAAAAATCTATTGGTTCTAAAGCTTGCAAAAAATGTCTATTGGTTCTAAAGCTATTGGTTCTAGAGCTGGCAAAAAAAATGTCCATTGGTTCTAAAGCTTGCAAAAAAAGTGTCTCTATTGGTTCTAAAGCTTGCAAAAAATTGTTCTATTGGTTCTAAAGCTTGCAGAAAATGTCTATTGGTTCTAAAATGCTTGCAAATATATATATGTTGGCTCTAAAATGCTTGCAAAAAATGTTTATTGGATCTAAAGCTTGCAAAAAAAAAACCCATATGGTTTGGACTATGATATTCAGATGCCTCTAATAAAAAAATTTAAAAAATACTTCATTAAAGAAGGAATGTTCATTAATTTGTGCATATTAGATCAGCATTTGTCTGCTTTTTGTTCATGTGGAGTGGTGAAACAAAATATTTTCATGCCCATAAATTCATCAAATTGTGACCTTTTGTTGAATTGTATTTTAAAATATTTACACTTTATTTACTGTGATTGCCATTTTATAGCTTAATTATAGTCTTTCTCAACTTTATGTAACAGGTCTGCCATCTGGAAACCACAGACCACATTTTTCCCTTGACATTTTAATATGTGCTTCAAATGTGTTACTTTGAAAAGATTTATTTACCAACTTCAGGGCATGGGCTCCCAGAAGTTTCTAATAGCTTCAAGAAAAACATCTGGATACTTTAATGCAGGTAGCTGTTAGAAGGAAACTAAGGGGAAAACTGATTAGGAAATCAATTGGTATTGATATTGGTGTATTATTGTCATGTATTACAAGAAACAGTAAAAAAAAAAACTGTTGTGTGCTATCTAGGCAGACCATACCATACATGTGTGCAATTATGGCCTGCATGAGTACACCATGCAGCAATAAAAGAGAAAAGGGAACAGAATGCAGAAGAAAGTGATACAGCTACAATGTAAGTGCAAATAAAATGACGTGCTGCGGCCATAACAAGATTGATTGGAAGATCAGGAATACAATTATATCACGTGAAAGGTTCATTCAATAGTCTGATAAGAACAGGGAAGAAGCTGTCTGTGAACTTGACAATGCATGGTTTTAAGATTTCCTATCCTCTGCTCAAGAGAAGAGGTGAGAAGAGAAAATGATCGGGGTATGAATGATCCTTGGTTATGTTATCTACTTCTCAAAGCAGCACGAGTTTTGTAGATGGTGTGGGTGGGGAGGGGGTGTTTGGTTTGTGAGGGACTGGGCAGCACACACAACTCTCCAATTCCTTGCTTTCTTGGGCAGAGCTGTTGCCATAGCACAGTACTACAATTTTATGCATGAGAAATGGAACATTAACAACAAATCAGACACTTCATGAGAGTAGTGCAAACTCTAAGATATCCATTTCAGGATATTTTGTGCAGATGACACGTGAAATGAAAATAATCTCCGCACATGATTTCTACTATCAATGGCATTTGAGTGGTCCATGCTGGGAATTTGCAAAGGTAGGTTCCTTTGAAGTAACTTACATTTGTCTCTTGGGTTTCAACCTCGTCAGCCTTTTTGGATACTTCTTCAAAAAACTCTGTCAAATTTGTGAGCCACGATCTCCCATGTACAAAACCATGTTGACTATCCTCGATCAACTTGTCTATCAAAATGTATATTTGTTAATCCTGCAGAATCCTCTCCAATAACTGTTTCTTAACTTTACTGGTCTCTTGGTCCCAGGTTTATCTCACTGGTATAATGCAGCCTTTTTAAATAGGGGCACAACATTTGCCACCCTCCAGTCTTCCATCATCGCAACCTGTGTAATGATAATTCATATATCTCAGCCAGAACTCCTGCAATTTCTTCTGTAACTTCCCACAGTGTTCTTAGATAGATTTCATCATGCCCAAGAGATTTAACTACCTTCATATGTCTTAGGATATCTATCACCTCCCTGACTGTCCTCCCTAATATGGACAGTCCTCAAAACATCTCCTTTAACTATCCCAAGTTATCCAGTCTTCATTAAAGATTTTGCCCATCTCTCGTAGCTTTATGCATAGGTGACCATTTTAGTTTCTGAGGAGCCTGTTTTATCTCATTACCCTTTTTACTGAATATCTTTAAAATTCCTTTGAAATCTCCCTAATATTATCTGCCAAACTAATCACCTTTATACCCTCCTTTCCCTTGTCTGTTCCTCCACCCCCTAAACTCCTCCAATGTACACTTGATCCCAGCTACTTTTAACTGACTGGAACCATCATTTCTCTTGTCATCCAATGTTGCTTAATCCCATCTGACATTCAAAGCTTGTTCTCTTTCTTTAATAAATGTGGTTTCCTCGCTTCTGTCATAGAAGGATCCCTTATCCTCGTCTTCTAAGTTTCCCTTGTTTCTGGTCTCAATCCCCCTAACCCAGACATAAAAAGCATACAGTTTCCCTTGTGTAAGAAGGAATTGCAGATGCTGGTTTAAATCGAAGATAGTGTGGCGTCACAGACCACTTATGGTTGAACCCTCGTCCGTAGTTATGAAGGCTGTCACGTGACATCAGGGGCTATGTAGCTTATGCTACATGAGCATATCTCACCTTGAGATCACCCCAGTCAACAGATAGCTGAGCTCGAGACAACACCCTCACTCAGCTACAACAGCAATGACAATTATGTTAGTGGACCAAACTTACATGTAACACCTGAATAAAGCAATTGTTTATTCACCATGTTTGGTGCCGCTAAATTGGTGACCCCGACTATACATATTGGAATTTTGGATTTCTCCCAACGCACGCAGCCTCGGGAAACCTGATGTCTGCAGCCGACTACCCAGCCCTGCAGAACGACCCTGCCACCAACCCGGCCCTACCCTAAGGTATGCCGCAGGCCGCCCGGGTCAGATCAAACTTCAAACTGGTAAATTCTCGTTTAATCTTACTATTTTACTTTGGAGTCACGTGAGTGATTCCGTGAAGACTTCAAAGCTCTGTGATTTCAAACCGTGTAACAGTTCATACTTCACTCGCTGCCGAAGTCATTCGAGGGAGGAAGTATGTTATCGTAAACAACCATGAATCTGTTTGTAAAAACAATAATGGTGTTATTAACAACAACAAGACCAAATGCTCCTCCGGGCTTAATTTATATATTTTTTGCTGATTCTTTTTCTGCAAACGATACAGGTTCTGTCAGTGGTTTGTTATAAAAGTTTGGAACTATACTGTAGCCAGGATGTGGTCCATAGGCTCGTCCATCCTCTTAGTTACTGACGTGGAAGCTGTCCTGGTGGAATAAGATTTATACATGTTGGTATTTACTCCAGCAACTCCCAGTACCTGCTTGAGCCATTAGAGATAGTTTAGCTCGTCACCCGATCATGAGGTTTCTTGTGGCTGACCCATAAGGCTTTTTCCTCTCCCTCGGTATTCCTTATTGTGTCGATGTAGATCTCTAAGTGGGTCATGACACATAAAACGTGGTTCAGGTGGGTATGCCCGGAATTTCATGACCAGACCTGATGTTCCTGGTCTGTTCTGTTTGGCCCGCCCTTGAATGGGAAATGTGACACTATCTGGTGTTATAACCATGTTGTCCAATCGCAGTAGATGGGAGAACTGGCTCTTTGTGTTGAGGTAAGGCCACCAGCATGTCCATCTTCAGGGTAGGCTGTTCCAGGGTGAGTGACCTGACTGGTGATCATCCCCTAAGGTATGTCAGGATTTCACTGACATCCCAATTTGGGTGTACCTATTTCTGGGGAATGGATTGAATATACCTCTCCTGTATCTGATCACCAGTGCATGGTATGCTTTACCCTATTGGTGTGGTGCCCAAGTTGAGTAGGCTGACAAAACATTTCCTTCATTGTGGTGAAGACCTGCCAGGAACTCCAGTACAGTTTTTTGTTGTAGTTGAATGTGTAGTTCCTGTTTTGGAACAGTGTCCCATTTCTTGATGTTCCTCAGGTATGCTCCCTAGGATATGCAATGGAATGCTGTCATCATGTTGATAGTGCTGCTGATCCAAGCACAGCAGTGGTCTTCCCTGGCCACCCTGGCCGCTCCTGTGCCGGGCAGCTACTGAACCTCACCCGACACATTGAGGACGGTTTTGAGTGCAAACTCATCACCGGAGCAGCTTTCATAGATCTCACCGCTGCCTACGACACTGTCCAGCACCGCACCATCCGGTGGGCGGCGCGGCTCTGGCCAGCAGCGGCCTCTGCAGTCTGTCCGCGTTTTTATTATTTTCTGTCAACAGGCGCTAGTTTTTGTTCATTTAAACGTTGGGAAGTGAAAATGGAAAGGGGGGGGGAATGGCCTACCACAAGGGGGAGGGGGGGGGAAACTTTCTTCAATCTCTACACCAACGACCAACCCACTTCCCCATTTTGCTGCGTCGGGTTTCTGTTGTCTTGGGGCCTCTGCATCGAGGAGCGGCCCCAACAGGAGAACTTCCAGGGACTCTGGTGCTACAACTCACCGTCGCCGTCGCGGGCTGGCCGAGTCCGGAGCGGTGAGCGGTGGAGGAGCGCTGCTGCAATGCTGCAACCACCTGAAACTGCTGCCATGCAAAACTGCTGCTATGCAGCTGCCGATGCCGCTGCTGCCGATCCGCTGCTGCTGCTGACAACGGAGCGTCTCATGCGATGGCCACGGACTCTCCAACCACTTCCCGCGGATCCCTGGAGGGAGACCGCTTTTCGGGGACCTGCAACTCTCTTCCCCCCCCCGAGTTGCGGGGTTGAAGAGCTCCTGGTCAGCGGGGCCGCACAAACTGCCCCGCGCGCTGGTAAAATCGCCGTGACTTTGCGAGCGCACACCATCTGCTCCAACACCCCAAGACCCTGTGTGCGACCTCCACAGCTGACCACCCGGCGTGGCTTCAATGCTGGGGACAATCGCCATCGCCACCAAACTGTTTGACTTTGACTCAACGACACCTCGGGGGGGGGGTGAGGATGCATGGAGAGATACGCCAGTTTGTGCCTTCCATCACAGCTATGTGATGGATGTTTATGTAAAATGTAATTATGTTGTGTCTGGGGTCTATTTGTGTGTAATGTATGGCTGCAGAAACGGCATTTCGTTTGGACCTCCAGGGGTCCAAATGACAATTAAATTGACTCTCTTGACTTGACTCTTGACCATGATCAGGAAACTTTTTGACATGACTGGTGACCTCGACCTGTGCCAAGTCATCGAAGGCCTTCTCAACAACAGGCGCTTCTTCGTTCAACTAAACGACAAGAAGAGAAAATGGAAAGCCCAAAAGAATGGCCTACCACAAGGCAGCGTGCTGGCCCCCCTCCTCTTCAACATCTACACAAACGACCAACCACTTCCCCCACAATGCTGCCGCTTCATCTATGCTGATGACCTCTGCATCACCACCCAACAGGAGAACTTCCAGAAGATCGAGTCTGTCCTGGAAAGCGCCCTCCAAGAGATGACAACCTACTACAATAACAACCACCTGAAACCCAACCCATCAAAAGCCCAACTATGCAGCTTCCATCTTAAAAATCAAGATGCAGGAAAACAACTGAGCGTCTTATGTGATGGCCACAAACTCTCCAACCACTTCCACCCCATGTACCTCGGAGTCACACTCGACAGGACACTCTCTTTCAAAACCCACCTTCAGAACACCAAAGCCAAGGTCAACACTCACAACAATATCCTGCGCAAACTGGTAAACTCAAAGTGAGGCGCTGATCCACCAACCATCCGTGCAACTGCCCAAGCCCTGTGCTTCTCCACAGCTGAATACGTGTGCTCAAGCTGGAGCCGCTCCCACCACACCAAACTGGTTGACACAGCCCTCAACGACACCTGCCGCATTATCACGGGATGCATAAAGACAACGCCAGTCCTGTGCCTCTACACCCTAGCTGGTATGTATCCATCCCCCCCCCCCCCCATATCAGACGATCCATCGTCGCCCAAGACGAGTGAATTGTATACAGGAGATCGATACCAGGCACCCCCTGCACGGACACACAGCACCTCCACCCCGACTGAAATCTAGAGCCAGTTTCTTGCAGACAGTCCCACCTCTCCAGACAACCAAAGAAACAGCAAGGACCAACATCTGGAAAGATGAATGGAACCAGCTTAACACACGAGCCCACGACTGGATGGAGAGGAATCACTCTGACTGTTTTATTAATTTATAAACGAACATGCAAAATGGTGCAGTACTGAGCAAATGCTTCACTAGAAGTAAGTAATTTAATATATAACATGTTTAAGTCAATTCGCATTGGCACTAAGTATTACAAGCTTAGTAACTCATCAGGACACATAAGATATTACTCAAAACAGGTGGAAGTGTACAACCATAATCCTTCCTATGCAGATAAATTCCATGATAACACTCCAGATTAGTCCATTTGCCCCCATATTACAGGTATGGAGATAGTTTGAACACTAGTATCTCAGCTCATAGGAAAGGTACAATGTTCAGTAGCTGGTAATGCTGCTACTATCCTAATTACTTTGCCACGTAGTTGATTGGTGGTTAAATGTCACCATAACTGATAGTCTTAATGAATACCAGATAGACAATGTTGTGGATGGTCAATGTAAATATCTGGATATATGACAGAGCCCGCTAAATAAGTTGGTAGCTAAAGCAGCTAATAAGCTATATCCAAGGATAGTCTGTCGATTAGTCCATTTGCCCCCATATTACAGGTATGGAGATAGTTTGAACACTAGTATCCATGATGACATGCCATGATGGAATGTTTCTTAAGTGTCAGGGCTGGTTGATTCTGGAATAGCTTTGACTTAAATGCCAATTCAATACTCAAATCAAGTTTATTTGTCACATACCCACACGAGATGTGCAGTGAATGAAAATGGCAATGCTCATCATGGTTACCCCATCCAGGTAATTGTGGTATATCCGAATTGGTGGCAAGATATTAATTCTATTCCCCTTGTATATATTTTTTGGTATATAACTACCAAGAGTGATAGCTTCCTAACCAGGCGTGATTCACCCACCCCTTGTTAGTACAACCCTTCACCTTTATGTGATGGTAGGAACCATACTTATCTGTCTTCTACTGCCTTATCTGTCTTCATTGTTGTTTTCTTCGGTTTCTGGTTCCTTGTTCTTGTAGGGACGATGTTTGTTGGGGGGTGGCGCATTTTCCATGGGGCCTGCTGTGGACCCTGGTCTGAAAGGCTTATGGGATTGGTATGCAGGCCCCGAGCTTTCACCAGTACCATGAGGTAGACGCCCCTGGTAGATGCGTAGAGGTACTGCTGTCTGGTTTAGTGTGGTGCTTATTCCAGACTCTGCCCTCTTGTGCCGAATAGTTTGAACCCTTCGTCCCGTTTTTTTAGGACTGGTTTGGTAAGTGCCAAGTAGCCAGATCTGTGGTTGTGAGGTCGGCGTTCTCATAGTCCTGTTAATTTCATAGATTGAGGGCAGGTTTGTGACTTGCCTTGAGAAGTTGAACAGTAGGGTCAGGTGTTTTGCCATACTACCCTGCCCTTCTGGAATGAGCAGGTGGACATGGATAGCCGACGTCATGGTTTCAAATGCAATTTTGAGATATTTGGGTTAAATGCGCTGCAGCGCATGCGTGCTGAGCGGGCTCTTCACGGAATCACTCACGTGACTCCGAAGTAAAATTATAGATTTGTTTTATTTGCATTCTGTTCATTCAATTAATCAACATCACCTCCATCAAAGCTAATTCAGGCAAATCAGTGACGCTGTTTTGGCTCCACACCTGTGGTACAGCACAATAGTTGAAACATGAGATGTTCTGATGTGTGAAACAGTGTTTGAATTTAATCTGTTGTGATTTATTTAAAAAAAGGGGATTTGGATACAAAAGGAAAACGGTAAAGGAAGCAGCTGGCTCGATCTGTCGCCGAGTCTTTTGATTTTCTTGAGAGGCTATTTTTTAATCAGGTCACACTAGAAGGATGTCAAATGTTAGGTGTGATGTTAAAGCTATGCTGAAGTTCAATGACATTTTGATAAAGTCTAAATTGCATCTGTGGCCTTTATCTCAGACAAGAGTTACCTATATCACGTAGTGATAAGTCACTTAGAAATTGCTGCATTTTCTAGACATCACCCTGTCTTACTTTGAAGATGATTCACCTGTCCATTCATTGTCAGAGAAGTGTGACCGTATTAAATTTCCTGTTCCTTTGTTCACACCGTAACAGCAGCATGAGTGAAAAGCAAAAACACTTTGGCAAATGCTGCCATTGTGATTTTTTTTCCCATTCATACAGGGGACCACCACAATCTCTGATTTCTTTCACTTTTACCTGCTAGGCTCAACTATAATGCTCAGAATAGACAAATCAGACTGATATTATCTCCATGGTAGACAAAAAATGCTGCAGAAACTCAGCGGGTGAGCAGCATCTATAGAGACATGGAATGGGTGACGTTTCAGGTTGAGACCCTTCTTCAGACTGATGTTGGAGGGGGGGGGGGGGCTCATTTGCACTGGGCCTCACTCTGGCAATGGAGGAGGCCCAGGACAGAAAGGTCAGATTAGGAATGGGAGGGGGAGTTGAAGTGCTGAGCAACCAGGAGATCAGGTTGGTTAATACGAACTGAGCGGAGGTGTTGGGCAAAGCGATCGCCGAGCCTGCGCTTGGCCTCGCCGATGTAGAAAAGTTGGCACCTGGAACAGCGGATGCAGTAGAGAGGTTGGAGGAGGTTCAGGTAAACCTCTCTATATTATCTCTATACTGACTCCAAAAACATCATATTACTAAAAACTCAAGTCTTAGTGTGTACCTGTCATACTAAAGCTTTAGCTCTGTTTGAACATGATTGCTTATTTAAACTTGCTCTTAATCGGGATGCTGCTGTTTTCCCACCCCTCACTATGATATGAAGTGAGGGGCAGTTTATAATGGTATCAAACACTTGCTTCAAATGGTTTAGATGGCAGAAAATTCCTGTTTTATTAAAAACAGATGAATGCCTGTTTTATCTCTGTAAGCAATAACATGAGTGAGTTATTAACTGTGGGGAAAATCAGGCTTATTTGAAAGAAGGAATTTTATGCCTCCACTAATTATTAAATCTGTAAGGCATAATGATGTGCAGACCTCTGCTGGTGATTGTGCTAATGCTTGGATCCAGGACTGATTCTGCCAAACATATTTTCTTAAAATGGTGCAGGCAAATGACATTAGTTCTTTAGGAATTCAACACTGAGGTTATTAGCCTGGCCTGAACCTCATTAATGCAGCCTCTATTTGTTCGAGCATATGTTTACGCCTCACTTAACTGAAAATACTGGACTCTAATATTCTCCGTAGTGGGGCATTGAATTTAGGACATAGAAATGTGCAGCAAATGAACAGAGCCTTCGACCTACAATGTCTGTGCCAAATTTAATGACAAACTAAGCTAATCTCATCTGACTGCATATGATCCATATACCTCCATTCCCTTCATATCCATGTGCCTAACTAAAAGCCTCTTAAAAGCCATGATCATATCTGCATCCAGCACCACACTTGGCATCATGTTACAGGCACCCACAACTCTCTGTGTAAGAAATTTGCCCCGCACATCTCCTTTAAACTTTTCCCCATTCACCTTAAGCCTATGCTCTCGAGTCTTTGACATCTCCACTCTCGGAAAAAAAGTTCTGACTGTCTCCTCTCGTCATTTTATATATTTCTATTAGGTCTCCATTCAGCCTCTTATGTTCCAGAGGACACAATCCAAGTATTTCCAACCTCTCTTTATAGCTACTACCCTCGAATCCAGACAATGTTCTGGTAAATTTCTTCTGTACCCTCTCCATTCTCCATATACTTCATATAATGGGGCCACCAGAACTGTATGTGATATTTCAAATGGAGCCTAACCAAAGTCCCATAAAGCTGCATCATGTCTTCCTGACTCTTACACTAATGCCCCAGCAAAGGAAGGCAAGCATACCATACACCTTCTTTACCACAGTGGTGATATATATTTTTTCTTAAAATAGGCAGAATTCATATTTTGGATGTCTTACTTATTTCTCACAAACCTTCCTGAGCCAACATATAATTGTTAATTACAGCATTAACATAGAAAAAAATGGCATCTGCCAAAGATTAAGGAGTAATAGCACTATAACCCCTAATAGACAATGACCTACACTAGATTAGAAAATATTTATCAATTACTTCACTGCAGGTATATTCTTTGAATTATTTAATATCAATTGCATTTGATATTGCATTGGACATGTGCGTACATTCCTCTACCCCTCTAAGATAATTCAACTTCAACCACCCTGTAACACCTTTTACAAAGCAACAAAAGTCTCACACCATATAACAAAATATAGAAACATAGAAACATACAAAATAGGTCCAGGTGTAAGCCATTCGGCCCTTCGAGCCTGCACCGCAATTCAATATGATCATGGCTGATCATCCAACTCAGTATCCTGTACCTGCCTTCTCTCCATACCCCCTGATCCGTTTAGCCACATCTAACTCCCTTTTAATTATAGCCAATGAACTGGCCTCAACTACCTTCCCTGGCAGAGAATTCCAGAGATTCACCACTCTCTGTGTGAAAAATATATTTCTCATCTCAGTCCTAAAAGATTTGCCCCTTATCCTTAAACTGTGACCCCTTGTTCCGGATTTCCCCAACATCAGGAACAATCTTCCTGCATCTAGCCTGTCTAACTCCTTAAGAATTTTGTAAGTTTCAATAAGATCCCCCCTCAATCTTCTAAATTCTAGCGAGTATATGCCAAGTCTATCCAGTCTTTCTTCATATACAAGTCCTGACATCCCAGGAATCAGTCTGGTGAACCTTCTCTGTACTCCCTCTATGGCAAGAATGTCTTTCCTCAGATTAAGAGACCAAAACTGTACGCAATACTCCATGTGGTCTCACCAAGACCCTGTACAACTGCAGTAGAACCTCCCTGCTCCTATACTAAAATCCTTTTGCTATGAATGTCAAGACACCATTCGCTTTCATCACTGCCTGCTGCACTTGCATGCCTACTTTCAATGACTGGTGTACCATGACACCCAGGTCTCGTTGCATCTCCCATTTTCCTAATCAGCCACCATTTAGACAATAGTCCACTTTCCTATTTTTGCCACCAAAGTGGATAACCTCACATTTATCCACATTATACTGCATCTGCCATGCATTTGCCAACTCACCCAGCCTATCCAAGTCACCTTGCAGCCTCCTAGCATCCTCCTCACAGCTAACACTGCCCCCCAGCTTCATGTTATCCGCAAACTTGGAGATGTTGCATTCAATTCCCTTGTCCAAATCATTAATATATATTGTAAATAGCTGGTGTTCCAGCACTGAGCCTTGCAGTACCCCACTAGTCACCGCCTGCCATTCTGAAAATGACCCGTTTCCTCCTACTCTTTGCTTCCTCTCTGCCAGCCAGTTCTCTATCCACATCAATACTGAACCCCCCAATACAATGTGCTTTAAGTTTGTATACTAATCACTTATGTGGGACCTTGTTGAAAGCCTTCTGAAAGTCCAGATATAACACATCCACTGGTTCTCCCTTATCCACTCTACTAGTTACATCCTCGAAAAATTCTATAAGATTCGTCAGACATGATTTACCTTTCATAAATCCATGCTGACTTTGTCCAATGATTTCACCACTTTCCAAATGTGCTGCTTTCCCATCTTTAATAACTGACTCTAGCAGTTTCCCCACTACCGATGTTAGACTAACTGCTCTGTAATTCCCCGTTTTCTCTCTCCCTCCCTTTTTAAAAAGTGGGGTTACATTAGCTACCCTCCAATCCTCGGGAACTACTCCAGAATCTAAAGAGTTTTGAAAAATTATCACTAATGCATCCACTATTTCTGGGGCTACTTCCTTACGTACTCTGGGATGCAGCCTATCTGGCCCTGGAGATTTATCGGCCTTTAATCCATTCAATTTACCTAACACCACTTCCCCGCTAACCTGGATTTCACTCAGTTCCTCCATCTCATTTGACCCCCGGTCCCCTGCTATTTCCGGCAGATTATTTATGAACCAAAGTAGTCATTCAATTGGTCTGCCATGTCCTTGTTCCCCATGATCAATTCACCTGTTTCTGACTGCAAGGGACCTACATTTGTTTTAACTAATCTTTTTCTCTTCAATGATTGAAATGCACTGGAGATGTCTTATTTCGGGTAGAATGTCTGACCTTAATTTGATGCCAGACATGCCATTACTCAGATCCCTTGTCTACCAGGGAAACCTCTTCTGTTCCAGACATCTCAAAAGACCTGGACATCAAAAACTCCTGAGAGCAGTGGCCAGATGATGCACAATAACTCAAAGGCACCACACTCACCTATTGGAATCCCGTGACCCCTGTTCACATATGACCTTTGTGCTAGTGCATAACCTGTCCATTCCACAGACCAATCATATATGAATGTTAGTGAATATTAGACATGGAATATCCATAATTGATTATGTGGATAGCAGCCATTGGTATAATTGAGTACCAGTCTTCAGATAAAAACTTGTTAAATATGTAACATTCATTGATACTTTATTTTAAATGTCGGGTTTTGTGGTCAGAATCTTTCAGACCATGCACGTGTGTTTTAATGTTCAAAGGTGCATTTCAGTTGAGATATGTTCCATGTAACTCCATTGAAAGACTTGGCTGCATCCAAAATGTTGATATAAACTATGTAATTATAACAGTTCAAACTGTATTTAATCATCTGCTGATATCTGTCTGTTTAAAGAACATACAACCTTAATGTACTTTTGAGATTTTCCAGAGATTGGCGTTCAACACCATCACCCCCTCCAAACCTATCATCAAACTCAGATAACTGGGCCTCTGTTCATCCTTATACAACTGGACCCCTGAATTTCTCACTGGCAGATCATAATTGGTATTAATTAGCAACAGCATTCTTTCCTCAATAACTATCAACACAGAAGCACCTCATGGCTTTGTATTCAGTTGCATATTCTATCTTATGTGTTAGACAGGAAATCTGATTGAAAGGTGCGAGAACAGCAATCCTGCTCTGACATCTGCAAAACCAAAGAACTGATTGCTGATGTCAAGAGTGGGAAGTTGAGGATCCACGCACCTGCCTTCATCAATGGGTGAAGAGTATCAATAATTTCAAGTTCCTGGGTGTGCATATCTGGAGATCTGCCCTGGGCTAAGACATTGATGTAATCACAAAGAAAGCTCATCATCGCCTCTACTTCTTTAGAAGATTGAAGAGATTTGGTATGTTGATGAAGTAGAGGTGTACAGCAGAGAGTAAACTGGCTGTTTGCATCATGGCCTGGTTTAGCAACTAGAATGCCTACGAATTAAGAACATTGCAGAGAGATTATAGACTGGTTTTGCAGATGTCCTTTCCATCATAGGTACTGCCTTCCCCACCATTCAAGGGATCTACAAGAGGCTCTGCCTCAAAAAATGCAACCAGTATCATCAAAGATCCACACAACTCTGGCCACACTCTGGCCACATTTTCGCCAACAACCATCAGGCACTTGAACACAACACAACACTAACTTCAGCAAATATGAATTTCTATGGACTTTCTTTGGTTGCACAATGAAGTAAGCTTTTTGTTGCACTGGTGTTAATTGTTAATTCAATTATTTTAAAAATTATTATATTTATCTCTATGTATTTTATTTACGGGCCTATTAATGAATGAATGAATGAATGCATGAATGAATACGTTTATTGGCCAAGTATTCACATACAAGGAATTTGCCTTGGTGCTCTGCCCACAATTGACAACATGACATACAGTGACAGTTAAGAATGATACATAAAACATTAAACATTAATAATAAAACATTATTGATTAAACATTTGAATTAAATAAAATACCAGAGCAATAGGAGGCTACAGATTTTTGGTTACCAGATAACCTGCTACAAATAAGAATTTCTTTGTTCTATGGTCAGTGCATATGACAATTAAACACTTTGATTTGAAGAATTGCAAGTATGTTCAATCCTCTGGATTGAACATTGGAACTCATGTTACTTTGTGGAAGATGTACTCTACTGCTAGACTACTGCTAGATTGCAAAGCAAGATCAGAAACTTTCATCTACCAAATTCTTGCAGTGATTCACCTCAGTTCCTCCAACAATCCCTTCCAAATGCACAACATTCACTACCATAAAGGACAGGAGCAGCAGCCGTATGCTACAACACCAGCTCCTATTTCCCGAACAAGTTCATGGTTCAATGGTTCTTTATTATCATATGTACAGAGGTATAGCGACATTTCTTTTTCTGCATAGAGTTCAGTAAATTCTTACCATTTCAAAGCACAATCCCCGATTAGTACAAAGTGTGTTGAAATAATCCACTTCGATAATGTACAAGAGTTGCCAGGTTTTGGTGCCATTTTAAAAGTCCAGTGTGGTCCGCACACTCGGTCTTCTGGAGGGGCACCTGATTCAGATGTGCTCCAGGCTACTGCAAGGCCTCCAGCCGTCACTTCAGTCCGAAGCGGCCAGCAAACTATCATTCCACTCCTCGCCTGGCCACCTTCAGTATTTTGATTTGGAAATATATCAGTATTCGGTCAACATCACTTGCCCAAATCACAGAGATACAGCCTGAACAGTAGTTCATCATCGTCACAATGGCAATGACAAATGTGCAATAAATCTGGTCTTTCAGCAATGAAAAATGAATAAATGAAATTGACAGTTGCTGAAAGTAAATCATAATTTTTCTTTTCAGCTTCAGCAAAGACAGGCTTGAGTCATGATTCGGCTATACTTTGTATTGATGACCAGAGAAGCTGAACTAATTGCATTTCGGTTGAGTGGCATCATGCTGTCAGTTTCACCACATTTACTGTTATTGAGTGTCGGTACTTTTGAGAACTCTGCTATTGTTTTACGTCAAATTTTCCAATGAGATGTTGACCTAATGGAGCTGAATCATTCACAAATGGCCCACACCTGACTTCTTTTCAATTGTAGACACAAGAGACGACAGATGCTGGAATCTTGAAAACAAACTGCTGGAGGAACTCAATGGGTCAGGTAGCATCTTTGGAGAGAAATCTACACATGAGCTCATTTGGCAAGCTGTTCTTTCTTGCTCATTTATAAACTATCCTCATGAACCCAGCTCAGGAATTTCCAAAATTGTTTTTATTTAATCAACTTGTAATTGAACTCAATATTTGTCTAATTGTGATTTTTGTCTAATTCTGCTATATTCTTAGTGGCATTTCATAGGTTACATACCTTCAAGGTCAGAAGCGGTGCGGCAGTTGAAAGAGTTGTATCAGTGTTTCTTTTCAGTAGCGGTTGGTTTAAAAACCAGACTGAACCAGCCTAGAACACACACCTTCAAGGTCGGAAGCAGAGCAGCAGTTGAAGGAGTGTGGGGATTGGCTGGTAACTTAGCGAATTAGGCAAATAATCCTCCAATTTTAGCAAGGTTTGCTCCAGGGGAGAGGCCTGTCGGGGAGTGGCCTTGTCGAGGGAAGTGCCTTGTGAGTAAAGTGCGAGTCTTCGGCAAGGAGGCTACACTTGATCGAAATTTGTGATTTTTGCCCACTGAAGTAATGACAGGCATGTTGGTGCAGTGTCTTTCCTGCAGGATTTGGGTAGTCAGGGAATCAGCTGCAGCTTCTGGAGACTACACCTGCAGAAATTGTGTCAAGGTGCAGCTCCTGAATGAACGTGTTGGGGAACTGGAGAAGCAGCTGGATGGCCTCCGGGCTATCCAGGAAAATGAGTTTTGTGGCAATACCTACAGTGAGGTTGTCATGCCAAGGATACAGGAAGAGTGAAAGTAGGTGACTGGGAGAACTGTGGAGTGCAGGAAACACCAGTGGTTGTGCTAAATGAAAACAGGTACACCCTTTTGGGAGCTGTCGGAGCAGACAACACTTTCAGTAAAGCGGCGGAAGGCTCCAATTAACACCTGGTAGGCTTACTAATCAAGAATGACACCCTAACCAATCAACGTGTTGCAGGGAACAGGGGGATACAAATCATGTATGGGGCGGCACTGTGGCGCAGTGGTGGAGTTGCTGACGTACAGTGCCAGAGAACCGGTTCGATACTGACTGTATCATCTTCCGTCTGTACAGAGTTTGTACATTCCCCCCGTGACCACGTGGGTTTCTCTGAATCCTCCGGTTTCCTCGCACACTCCAAAGATGTACAGGTGTGTAGGTTACTAAGCTTCAGTATAATTATAAAATGTCACTAGTGTGCAGAATAGTGCAAGTGTGCAGGCATCACTTGTCGGCGTGGACTGGTGGGCTGAAGGGCCTGTTTCTGCAATGTATCTCTAAACTAAACTAAAGATGAGCAGTTTAACTTGTCATCATGTTCGGCAAAACACTGTGGGCTGAATGGTCCGTTCTTGTGCTGTGCTATTCTATGTTCTATGTTCTAAGTAGTTGAGCCTGGCAATAAGATTTTAATGAAAACAAACTGTAGATTGTGGTTTTCAATTACGGTGGAAAATTCAGACTCAGAGGGATTGTGGTATTTTCAAAAATAGAATCAATGTGCACAGCAGTAAATTACAGATAGAGATTAATTCCTGATGCTATTACTTCTCTCCTGTATCTGATAATCAATTGACTGCATATTGCAGTGGACCACAGACTGGGAATGACCTGATAAACTGTTTCACATTACACTGACTCTCCATAGAGTATACATGACCTCCCCTCATGCAATGCTGACATACGTTGGAGTTAATGAAGGCAGATATAGTTCAGGAAGAATTGCCCGGAGCATTCTCTAGACGTATTGCTGTTACACAGACACATGCGGATGGCTTTGAGTGAAACAAATTAACAATAGTTATATCTATCATCCACCACAGGTTGTCAAACCTGGACAATAACAGCTCACAGGAAGCATGACCTGTCAATCAGTAGCTTTATTTAAGCAGCAAAAAAATCAAATAACAGCACACCTTATGGCTCTGCAATGATGTTATTATGGATGGCAGACAAAACATGTTAAAGATTAGTCAAATTAGTAAAGGAGAAAGACCCAAGTGTACTGCAGACATGACATCTAATCAGCACTGAACAAAAATGAATATAATTTGCAGAAATAAATTTCAGCTTCAATTTATTTTCTGCATATATTTTTTTCCATTTTTCCTGTTTGCTGTGAACTCCTTGATGACCTAATAATGACACCTATCAGGAAGATGTGCACTCACATATACTTCTTCAGGCAAGAATCCCTCTAAATTTATCTCTAACATTGTAAAGTCAGCATGAGCGGTCGATGTTATTTCCAAACCTCTGGGACTAATAAAAGTTTGTTCCATGTTTTTATTTCGTAACAGCTTATTAGGAGTGAAATGGAACTAAAGCCACAGTATATAAAATCAAATGTGCAACAAGACAAATGTTTCACAAGCATGGAAAAATTATGTATATTTGTCATTTGAATTTCAAATTATATTTCAAAACTTTAGCATAGGAATAATTGCAAGAGGAATAATAATCATTATTTTAATTAGTTTATGGTTACGTTCTGGATAGATAGGGCACTGACATGTTAGCTACAGGAATGTAAAATAGTGGGGCAGAATTTTGTAGGGCAGTAAATTGGCAAACAGTAGGTAGTGTTGCTATCCCGCAGTTCCAACAACCAAGATTTGATTTGAACCTTGGATGATGTCTGCCTAAAATGTGCATGTGTAGGAAAGAACTGCAGATGCTGGTTTAAATAGACACAAAATGCTGGAGCAACTCAGCGGGACAGGCAGCATCTCTGGAAAGAAGGACTAGATGAAATTTTGGTATGAGACCCTTCTTCAGGCTGATTGCATGTTCTCTTTTCACAAAACCAAGTAAGTTCCCACCATGTGCTCATGTTTCCTTCCACGTGGCAAAGGGTCCTTAGATAGCCACTATAAACTGCCCCTAGTGTCGGCAGATACCAAATGATTCAGTGGAGACACCACAGAGTGCAGATGCAGGAATCTTGTGCAAAATACAAAGGGCTGGAGGAACTCAGTAAGTTAGGAAGCATTTGGGGAGAAGGTTAAACTGTTGGGTATAAATGCAGGAATAGCAAGATGGATTCAACAGTGGCTGAATGGGAGAAGCCAGAGGGTAATGGTGGATGGCTGTTTGTCGGGTTGGAGGCAGGTGACTAGTGGGGTGCCTCAGGGATCTGTGTTGGGTCCTTTGTTGTTTGTCATGTACATCAATGATCTGGATGAAGGGGTGGTAAATTGGATTAGTAAGTATGCAGATGATACCAAGATAGGGGGTGTTGTGGATAATGAAGAGGATTTCCAAAGTCTACACAGCCATTTGGAAAAATGGGCTGAAAGATGGCAGATGGAGTTTAATATGTGAGGTGCTACACCTTGGCAGGACAAATCAAAATAGGACGTCCATGGTAAATGGTAGGGAATTGAAGAATACAGTTGAACAGAGGGATCTGGGAATAACCGTGCATAGTTCCTTGAAGGTGGAATCTCATATAGATAGGGTGGTAAAGAAAGCTTTTGGTATGCTAGCCTTTATAAATCAGAGTATTGAGTATAGAAGCTGGGATGTAATGTTAAAATTGTACAAGGCATTGGTGAGACCAAATCTGGAGTATGTTGTACAATTTTGGTCGCCCAATTATAGGAAGGCTGTCAACAAAATAGAGAGAGTACAGAGGAGATTTACTAAAATGTTGCCTGGGTTTCAACAACTAAGTTACAGAGATAGGTTGAATAAGTTAGGTCTTTATTCTCTGGAGCGCAGAAGGGTAAGGGGGGACTTGATTGAGGTCTTTAAAATGATGAGAGGGATAGACAGAGTTGATGTGGACAAGCTTTTCCCTTTGAGAATAGGGAAGATTCAAACAAGAGGACGTGACTTCAGAATTAAGGGACAGAAGTTTAGGGGTAACATGAGGGGGAACTTCTTTACTCAGAGAGTGGTAGTGGTGTGGAATGAGCTTCCAGTGGAAGTGGTGGCGGCAAGTTCATTGGTATCATTTAAAAATAAATTGGATAGGCATATGGATGAGAAGGGAATGGAGGGTTATGGTATGAGTGCAGGCAGGCGGGACTAAGGGAAAAAAGTTGTTCGGCATGGACTTGTAGGGCCGAGATGGCCTGTTTCCGTGCTGTAATTGTTATATGGTTATATGGTTATATTGACTGATGAGGTTTCAGTTTGGGACCCTTCTTCCATCCCAGGGGAGTTTAGATTCTGGGTGGAGTTTTTCAGCATGTGAAAGAGAATAAAGTTATAGAAGAATAATTTGGGAAATAGGACTTCTTGGAATGTTCTGAAAGCGAGCTTAACCTCAGGTGGCACAGTAACGCTGCTGCCTCACAGTGCCAGAGACGCAGGTTCGATCCTGACCTCGTGTGTGACTGCACGCTTTTCCTGTGACTGTGTGGGTTTCCTATGAATGTTCCGGTTTTCTCCCACACACCAAGGATGCATGGATTTGTAGGTTAATTGGCCGCTGTAAAATTGCCCCTTATGTGGTCGTCAAAGGGCCTGTTTCCATGCTGTAAATCTATTTTTTTTTTAAAGGCATCTTTTAATGTTGTGAGAAAAATTAGATTGTAATAGACCATTGTCGATGTAAACTGCTTATTTCTAAGCTTCCTCCCAGTATAGTTTCAGTAAAAACATTGAATCAAGCACTTGAAGCAACATTTTATTTTAACAAAAGCACAAAAGCAGTTTAACTACTGTACCACCGCGGGTTCGATCCTCGTGTCTGCCTGTTCAAGCCCCCTAGGCCTCGCTCAGACAGAGACATTCCAGACGTTCATGCAGTCCCAAGATCTCTCCCAGAAGATCAACATTGAACCTCGTGGTAGCAGACTTTTATATGTCAATGGATCTTGAGGGGCCGAAGCACATGGGGGGTCTCTTAATAACCCAATTACAGATATCAATTAATCCCATACATAACAGACATTCCGCTAACCCAATAATACAACAGCTCAATACATTATATTCAAACCGGACTTCGTAAGGAAGCCAACTTAGAAACATTTACCCTGATCTGCTGGAAACCCAGACAAGGCTCAATACCTCATCCAATCAACACTCGGCAAAATCAAACTCTGCAACATTATTTACAATTATTTACAAGGTGTATGTTTGGTTTTCAGCCATCCAATCCACTCTATGCATTTTGCACCAAATTGACAAGGTTTGCAGCTGTTCTTATTCTTTCCTTGCAAGTTGTATCTAAGCTCTAGACACACTGGCACCTCTTCGCACCTTGTCCCAGCTCTGCAGAGAGCAATTCCAAATTGACCAGTTCTCCCAGCAGCCCTGAAGCATTTACCCCATTTTGAAGTGCTAGCCTCTCCAATTTAGCCAGGATTAACATTGACAGTTCCAAAAGGAGCTGCTGGTTTTCCGTCATTCAGGCCAAACTGTGATGGGGTGAACTGGTAAGGTGCCTCACCCCATAACTGGACTGTACATAGCAAGAAATACATTAACCCTTCTTTCACGAATGGGAATTCACGACTTAGATTCATGAGTTAAACCTGACACTAGATCTGAGACTCAGCAAATCAACATTTTCTGTCTGCAGATCAAGAGGCTAAGAGGAAGGTAATGTATTTCATTTTTAAATACTTTGCTTTAGATTTGGATTTTTAATTACTTCCAAGTTCCTTTATGTTTTTTTTCTTGTAAACTATCTTTAAGCTTTTTCGAATAGATTTAATGTTTTAATTATTTATTTGAATTTAATAGTTTTAAATGCACCTGATTGTCAGAAATATTTTAAAACCATTAAAAATCAACACAATATGAGTGAACACAAAGCTTTGTCCCCAGGTTCTGCCTTTTAGCAGTGTTCTTGGAGCAGTCATTCATGCAACTCCAGCTGAGGTTCTGTCTCCATCCAGACCTTGCCACGTGACTCGAAGGAGTGAGATCCCAGATAAAAGCAGGCATGCTGGGCCAGATGTATTTCCAAGCGGTGAGATTTGACCCAATGCTTTGCAAAACACAAATTTCAGCCAAGTTGACACCATGGTAGTCAGAATCAAGAACTCACCTTTTTATCACCTTTTTATCTTCAAACTCTGTTTCAGCACTTCATGAACAGGTCAATATTTTTGATGTTCATGTTGTAAAATCTACTGCACTGCTGCGAGACCTCAGTCTGGCTAGCTACTGTATATTCATCATGACCAGTGTGGTTAAAGAAGTGGTATTTAAAGAGTAATTCTTTATTGAAGTAAGTCCAATATTCTTTCGGTGGAGTGGATGATGAAATCATTGATTTTGGTCACACCAAAAATGTTAAAATACAATTTAATAGTCCATATATGTTAAGGCATTCTCTTGCAAAATATAAGTTCATTCACTTCATTGCTCCAGTGAGGATCAAGGCAAGATTTGAATTAATGCCTGGAAATGTGTGTGCCTGTGAAAACTATAATATAAATGCAAATTCACCAACTTACTGTGTGTTTCACAAATTCTTTGGATTTCCTTTAGATCTTGTGTGCATCTAATATGCTAACACAAAATATGCCAGGGATGCTCAACTTCAGTGCTGGGATTTTTGACCACATACACATGGACAGTGGCAGACATAAATTGCCCATGCTCCCACAAAGCTTGATTGTCCTGCCTTGGTATATGTAAGAGCAATGTGCTTAGGTAAGCTTCCATCTTATTCCATGATTCATGAATCCGATAGGTCCTCTCTTAAGGAATTACACACGACTCTCCATTTTGCTTCTTACTACCAACTTAATATTTACTCCTATCTGTTGGATATTGTTTAAGTACCCAACCTATCCTCCCAACTATTGAATCCTAACCTGATTACTAGCCTCTTAACTCCAAATTGAAAACTCCACAGCTCACTCAACCACCAATCTCTCCTCTTAAATCTCAATCAGCCTACTCCTTGCTATTAAGTCATCTTTGACTGCTGACAGTAACCTTATTGTTGGTCTCCCATTCTGACCATCCATCATTGTCTTGTCTACTGATTCCTCTCATGGCCAAAACAGTTATCAGTCTCCCATTTACCAAACCCATGAAATTTCGCTGGAATTTAGAAAATTTAGATTTCTATAAAATCTTATAGAAACGTACAAAATTCTTAAGGAGTTGGAAAGGCTAGATGCAGGAAGATTGTTCCCAATGTTGGGGAAGTCCAGAACAAGGGGTCACAGTTTAAGGATAAAGGGGAAATCTTTTAGGACTGAGATGAGAAAAACATTTTTCACACAGAGAGTGGTGAATCTGTGGAATTCTCTGCCACAGAATGTAGTTGAGGCCAGTTCATTGGCTATATTTAAGAGAGAGTTAGATGTGGCCCTTGTGGCTAAAGGGATCAGGGGGTATGGAGGGAAGGCAGGTACAGGATACTGAGTTGGATGATCAGCCATGATCATATTGAATGGCGGTGCAGGCTCGAAGCGCCGAATGGCCTACTCCTGCACCTATGTTTCTATGTTTCTACAAGCATAATCTAACATGGCTTATCAGGGTGGCACAGTAGTGTCTCAGAGTGCTAGGGACCCAGGTTGAATCTTGAACCCCCCCCCCCGCACCACCTATACAACATAATTAAAATCAACCTTGTCCACCCTACTTACACCTAAATGCAAGCTAGCTATTGTGGAATGAGAAATTAACATTATTACAATGAAACATTATATCAATACTTGCATTACTTCAATCAGTGATAATTAAACTACTGAAATAATTATTTAAGAACTCATCCCTCCAAAGCAAGAGTACACATCTGATATATATATTATATATATTAAACATCAAATACTTCCTAAAATTCTACTTGAGTCTCCAGTTCAAAGAACAGTATACACCACATTCTCAAGGGCAATTGGAGACTGACAATAAATGCTGGCATTGCCAACAATGTCCACTTCCATTAGATGTACATGTAAAATGGCTTTTTTACTTATGTAAAATGGGTTTTGCCAGCAGTTCTGCACAAAATTAATGTCATTTCTCAATGATAGACTTGGTATCCTGGTATTGGCATTGATTTAATATTTATATTTAATAAAGGCCAGGAAGCATTTCTCCCTGTATTTTTAATCAGCTTCATCAATGAAGAAATGGGATCAAAACAGTCCTTGTTATAGCAATTTATAAAGAAGGCGCACTGACATATTGAAAAAAGCCTGAAGTCCTTTCCAGGGGGGGTGTAGGGGGAAACCGTCTTCTCAGTCACTTCCTGGTCGAGAATGCGTCTATTCTCCGAGTTGCATCTTTGCTCCCCATACCATCTGGATTGGTGTGGCCTTTCCTGCTGGGGACCGGCCAGAGTTTCAACAGCGGCGCAGCACTGCCTTACCGGGGATCGCCGTGGTGTAGCTCCATAGTGTTGGGCCTGACTACTTTGGAGCTGTGGTTAGGACACTGTGGAGCTGTGGTTTGTGGTGCTTCCAGCTGTGGACGGTGCTGGCATTAACATCACAGAAGCCTGGGATCTCTCGCCGAGGATTGGCAGTGTTGGAGCTCCGCCCAGCTCCAACACTGTGGACTTCGGGAACCGCGGCTGATTCGGATCTCCAGTCCGCTGAGAGTGTTCTTTCGATGCCGGTGCTCCGATCATCCCAATGAGAGGGCATGAAACAACGGGCTGCCGTTGCGGCGACTGCAGAGACCTCAATAGGCCTCAACCGCGGGTGAACAAGAGGAAGATGACTGAACTTTGTTGCCTCCCCTCACAGTGTGAAATGTTGATTCCGCTGTGGGGGATGTTTATGTTAAATTTTACTTTGGAGTCACGTGAGTGACTACGTGAAGAACCCCGCTTACGACGCATGCGTGTCATATCGCTACACGCATTGCAACGAGTCACACCTGGGGAGGACGTCCCCTTGAACGGGGATCCAGTGTCAACCGGTGCATTTGGAGACATGTTGGGCAAGCCATTAGGAGTCAGGATATTAAAATCCAAAATGCCCAGAAAGGTCTCACGGCGGGCATAACAGCCTTGGCTCGCACGTTAGAAAAGGTGGACATGACTAGTGACCACAAGGATGCCTTAGCACTATTCTGCAACGTGCAGTTTGAACTGAATAATATTAGAAAGGGGGCCATTCAGCCAGCTTTAGATCCTAAGTTCGCTATACTGTATAAGCAAAGGGCTATAAGACCTCAAACCCTGTTATTTGGGGGAGACCTGTCCGAACAGGTTAAAGATTTGGATGAGGAGGCCAAGACTTTGGGGCTGATTAGAGCATCCAAAGGATATCTTGGGAAAAGATATCAACCTTATGGGCCTCCTAAGAAAGGTAGTTTTTATACTAATAGTGCAAGGAATTGGAGAGAGGCCAGAGGTACCCAGCAGCAGCGTCCTTTTTTTAGGGTTTGGCCCGGGACGACCACTGTGGAAGATGCGAAAGCCTCTACTTCACCATCTACCCTAACCTCAACCTCAAGGCCCTCCACAACCACGAATGAAAACAAGAAAATAACTCAGTTACCACCGATAACCATGGAGGTAGGTGAATCTGGGGCTCCAGAATTAATAGGGAGCACGGAAGTTGGAGGGACATTGCAACTTCATTTGGAAGCATGGTGTAATATAACTATGGACAGATATATCCTTAGCAGTATTAAGGGATATCTGATAGAGTTTATACACAAACAAAACCCTCCAGTACAACATACACCGGACAGAATGCACATGCTTACTAAATTGGAACAAGCTAAAGCTCACATAGAAGATTATTCACTAAAGGAGTAATTGAACAAACCAAACATGAACAACAGGAATTTGTCTCAAACATATTTATTAGAAATAAGAAAGATGGGGGTTACCGTATTATTATTGATTTATCAACGCTTAACAATTTTGCGCAATATGTTCATTTTAAAATTGATACTTTTAGCACTGCTAAAGAGTCAGTTTCAGCAGGCTACTTTATGGCAAGTATTGATCTTAAAGATGCTTACTATACAATACCCATCAGAGGTAAACACAGGAGGTTTTTTGAAATTCTTAAACCAGCTTTGGCGTTGCTGCGACAACAAAAACATAGAGTAATGGCATATATGGAAAAAACTTATGAATTAGCATGTCAGGCAGTGGTTGCCACAAAACAATTGTTTGAAGAGTTGGGATTCAATATCCATCCTATTAAGTCAAAATTAACACCATCGACTAATATTGATTACTTGGGATTCACCATTAACACAATTAATATGTTAGTGACTTTACCAATAGGGAAAGCCACAGAGTTACAAAAGGATTGCAGAGAGCTTATTAATACCTTTAAACCATCCATTAGACGGGTAGCCAGGGTGATTGGGGAAAATTGTCGCCACATGTCCTGCCATACAATTTGGGCCATTACATTACCAAAATTTACAGAGAGAGAATATTAGAGCACTCAATATTAATAGAGGCCATTTTGATCGGCCAATGGAGCTAACAATTGAAGCCATAAAAGAATTACAATGGTGGGAACACAATGTTAAGTATTGCTCCAACCCAATAGTTATTGACAACCCGTCTGTGGTATTACAAACAGATGCCAGTGCAATTGGTTGGGGTGCAACTGATAGCATCTCGAGCTGTGGAGGGAGATGGAATATACAAGAAGCTAACTTACTTAACACTAAGGGTATAACTTACTTAGAAATGTTAAATGCGTTTTATGGACTAAAATCTTATTGCTCAGGAATGAAACAGTAGCATGTTAGATTGCAGATAGATAATACCACGATGGTGGCATATATAAATCATATGGGTGGAAATATATCAACATTTTGTGATGAATTGGCAAACTCAAGTTGGCAATGGTGCGTCCAAAGGAATATTTGGTTATCGGCTACGTATCTACCAGGGATACTAAATTCAGTGGCAGACGCCAGGTCACGAAACTATAATGAAAATACTGAATGGATGTTGGATAGAACGGTATTTGCTGAAATCACAGTAAAGTATGGTAGGCCGGATATTGATTTTTGCATCCAGATTAAATCACCAGTTACCGAGGTAGGTATCATGGGAACCAGATCCTGGGGCAGAAGCTACAGATGCATTCTCACTGCACTGGGGGAAATGGTTCATTTATGCATTTTCTCCTTTCTGCCTCATCAATCAGGTACTAAGGAAAATTCAACAGGATTCGGCATCTGGGATTCTCATAGTACCTGATTGGCCTACCCAACCATGGTTCTCGGTGATACAGGACATGGTGCTGGAACCATGTATAACTTTAAGACATAGTCCTAAGTTGCTGGTGTATCCAGTAACTCAGGATAGCCACCCATGCCATAATAATATTGATTTATTGGGTTGTAGACTCTAAAAGACCCGCTACGGGACATGGGGCTATCAAAAAGAACTGTGGACATGATCACAGCAGCACAAAGAAGGTCTACACAAAAACAGTATTTATGTCATATTAGAAAATGGACTAATTACTGCCATAATAACCATCTGGACCACAGAAATAAGGATGTTCCGGCGGTGCTAGAGTTTTCTCACCAGCCTGCACTATGAAGGACTTAGTTACAGCACTGTGAATAGTGCCAGAAGTGCATTGTCAAGTTATTTGTGGCAAGGAACAGAAAGACAGCCTGTGGGATCACATCCTCTGGTGGTTAATCTTTTAAGAGGCATTTTTAACACCAAGCCACACAAAAATAGTTACAACCAAATCTGGGATGTAAGTGTGGTCCTGACCATGCTAAGGAATTGGTCGCCGGCTACAGCATTAACTCTGGACAAACTAACTAAGAAAATGGTAATGCTGATGGTGTTGCTCACAGCGCAAAGGGTCCAGTCGTTGCAAAAATTAAGACTGGATGGCTTGACTATGGCGGAAGGAAGTTTGGTTTTTGTGATCCAGGACCTTATTAAACAAAATAGACCAGGATCAGCGGGGCAGGTCATAGAATTTATGGCCTACCCGGAGGACGAACGCCTCTGTATAGTGAAGCACATTTTGTTATACATTGAAGGGACAAAGGCTATCAGAGGCAAGGAAATGGCTCTTTTAATCAGCCATAAGAAACCGTACCGTAGAGTGTCAACTCAGACCATTTCGCGGTGGCTGAAATATGGGTTAAGAAAGGCGGGAGTGGACACTAACATATTTAAATCTCACTCCACCAGGGCTGCAGCTACATCCGCAGCAAAACGCCTTGATGTATCCATGGACCAAATCCTCAGGATTGCAGGATGGTCGTCGGAGAAAACGTTTCAGAAATTTTATAACAAACCAGTTAGGAGTATAGGAACGTTTTCGGGAAAAATTTTAAGTTCTGTATGATAATTTATCCCTGAAGAATACAAGGGTTATGATTTGAATTAATAAAATATTATTTATCATTTACGTTAAATAATTGGTATGAATGTTTTTGAATATCATTAACAATTTCTCCCAAACTACCAAGGCAGTTGTGAAGCATGGACTCGTTCCACGGCATGAGGTCACAGAGCTTTGAAATCTTCACGTAGTCACTCATGTGACTCCGAAGTAAAATAGTAAGATTAAACGAGAACTTACCAGTTTGAAGTTTGATCTTTATTTTATGAGGAGGAACGTTGAGGGAATACGTGCCCTCCGCTCCCACCCTCATATGGTCATATCTTAAACTGGTATCTCTTTAATAATCTTACTATCTTAGGTCATTATAGTGTATCTGTGACCTCACACCGCTGCTTTGAAGGATGACACGCATGTGTCGTAAGCGGGGTTCTTCACGTAGTCCCTCAACGTTCCTCCTCATAAAATAAAGATCAAACTTCAAACTGGTAAGTTCTCGTTTAATCTTACTATTCTATAGTGTTGCATTTATTTTATTTATTTGGCAGCATGGTAACTCAAATATCACTGCACCATTTGGTGTACGTGACAATAAATGTAACTTGAACTTGAACTTGCTATGGGCCACTGCTGGATACCACTGCTGTGATATTCCAAATCAAAGTTAAATTTAGGTTTTGTTCAATCTGGAGGCATTTTGCATTTGACACAATCCTTCGCTATCTCTGATCTGCATTCAGAGATAATTGCCGTAACATGTCGTAATTCCAGAGCAGTTTCATTCATCAAAAGGAAGGCCGGGAAGCAATTTTCCCTGTATTTTTAATCAGCTTAATCAATGAAGAAATGGGAACAAAGCAGTCCTTGTTATAGCAATTTATAAAGTAGACGCACTGACATATTGCAAAAAGCCTGGTCCTTTCCAAATCATAGAAGTTTTGAACAATTTATAGGTGTTAAGAGTTAATAGTAGTAATATATATATATATATATATATATATATCTCTTCTGATAACTATACCAATTAGCAGAATTGCTGCCAATGAGTTTAAAGCAGCCATTTAAACGATGAATCCTGGTGATTTTTAATGTATGCAGCAAATATGCTCTGCACTTTCACATCTCTCTAGTGCCCCTTTAGTTCCATAAAGGAGGCCTCTCTGATTTACAGACTGTTCCCTGGAACACATTCAGAGACGAACTTCACATGGTGCTGCAAGGTCATCAAATCAGTAAAAGACACTCTTTGGTCTGCCCAAATCTTGTTGACCTCCCAGCAGGTGAGATATCTGTCAGGGAATGTTGCCTATTGACCCACTCCTGACGCAGGAGTGTGTGCTGAGGGATGTACTGAAGCTTGGTGCAGCCAATGCCATGGCTCTGTGGGGGAGGATCACAGTCTAGGATTGTTCCACTGCTGTACATTGGAGGACAGAGTGTGGTGGCGATGCCCCTCAAATGAGGGAAGGGATATCAACCAGGGGGCCACGTGAATGGCAAGATGGCTGGGTAAAATAGAGCTATACAGTGTGGAAAAAATGCCCTTTGGCCCAACTTGCCCACACCAGCCAACATGTCCCAACTACACTCGTCCCATCTGCCCGCGTTTGGTCCAATTCCTTCCAAACCTCTCCTATCCATGTGTTTAAGAGGGAACTGCAGATGCTGGAGAATCGAAGGTTACACAGAAAAGCTGGAGAAACTCAGCGGGTGCAGCAGCATCTATGGAGCGAAGGAAATAGGCAACGTTTCGGGCCGAAACCCTTCTTCAGACTGATCGGGGGTGGGGGTGGGTGGGGACAAGAAAGGGAAAAGGAGGAGTAGCCAGAAGGCTGGAGGGTGGGAGGAGACAGCAGGGGAGCTGAGGAAGGGGAGGAGACAGCAAGGACTAACAGAATTGGGAGAATTCGATGTTCATGCCCCGGGGGTGTAGACTCCCCAAACGGAATATGAGGTGCTGTTCCTCCAATTTCCGGTGCTGCTCGCTGTGGCCATGGAGGAGACCCAGGACAGAGAGGTCGGAGGCGGAGTGGGAGGGGGAGTTGAAGTGCTGAGCCACCGGGAGGTCAGCTTGGTTATTGCGGACCGAGCGGAGGTGTTCGGCGAAACGATCGCCCAACCTCCGCTTGGTCTCACCGATATAGATCTGCTGGCATCTAGAGCAGCGGATGCAATAGATGAGGTTGGAAGAGATGCAGGTAAACCTCTGTCGCACCTGGAACGATTGCTTGGGTCCTTGAACGGAGTCGAGGGGGGAGGTAAAGGGACAAGTGTTGCATCTCTTGCTGTTGCAAGGGAAAGTGCCCGGGGAGGGGGTGGACCGAGAGGGAAGGGAAGAATTGACAAGGGAGTTATGGAGGGAGCGGTCTTTGCGGAAGGCAGATATGGGGGGAGATGGGAAGATGTGGCGAGTGGTGGGGTCACGTTGGAGGTGGCGAAACTGACGGAGGATTATTTTTTGTATGTGACGGCTGGTGGGGTGAAAGGTGAGGACTGGCTCCAGGCTCCAGGTAAGGCGACGGCTGTGGGTTGCTGGAGGGAGGTGGAGTGGCGCGGGTCACCGGATCCGATGGTCCCCTACTCCCAATTCCTCCGTCTACGCCGCATCTGCTCCACGGATGAGGCGTTCCACACCAGGACATCTGAAATGTCCTCACTATTCAGGGAACGGGGGTTCCCCTCCTCCACCATAAATGAGGCTCGCACCAGGGTCTCTTCCATACCCCGCAACACTGCTCTCTCTCCCCATCCCCGCACTCGCAACAAGGGCCGAGTCCCCCTAGTCCTCACCTTTCACCCCACCAGCCGTCACATACAAAAAATAATCCTCCGTCAGTTTCGCCACCTCCAACGTGACCCCACTACTCGCCACATCTTCCCATCTCCCCCCATATCTGCCTTCCGCAAAGACCGCTCCCTCCATAACTCCCTTGTCAATTCTTCCCTTCCCTCTCGGTCCACCCCCTCCCTGGGCACTTTCCCTTGCGGCCGCAGGAGATGCAACACTTGTCCCTTTGCCTCCCCCCTCGACTCCGTTCAAGGACCCAAGCAGTCGTTCCAGGTGCGACAGAGGTTTACCTGCATCTCTTCCAACCTCATCTATTGCGTCCGCTGCTCTAGATGCCAGCAGATCTATATCGGTGAGACCAAGGCGGAGGTTGGGCGATCGTTTCGCCGAACACCTCCGCTCGGTCCGCAATAACCAAGCTGACCTCCCGGTGGCTCAGCACTTCAACTCCCCCTCCCACTCCGCCTCCGACCTCTCTGTCCTGGGTCTCCTCCATGGCCACAGCGAGCAGCACCGGAAATTGGAGGAACAGCACCTCATATTCCGTTTGGGGAGTCTACACCCCCGGGGCATGAACATCGAATTCTCCCAATTCTGTTAGTCCTTGCTGTCTCCTCCCCTTCCTCAGCTCCCCTGCTGTCTCCTCCCACCCTCCAGCCTTCTGGCTACTCCTCCTTTTCCCTTTCTTGTCCCCACCCACCCCCACCCCCGATCAGTCTGAAGAAGGGTTTCGGCCCGAAACGTTGCCTATTTCCTTCGCTCCATAGATGCTGCTGCACCCGCTGAGTTTCTCCAGCTTTTCTGTGTAACCCTCTCCTATCCATGTACCTGTCTAACTATTTCTTAAATGTTGGGATAGTCCCTGCCTCAACTACCTCCTCTGGCAGCTTGTTCCATACACCCACCGCCCTCAATCACCATTACAGGTTTTACATTAAAATCACCACCGTTTAATCACCATTCAAAAAAATATTTGTTAACATTACGATATAACGCAAATGAATGTATGATTAGCCTCCGCAAATGTCGGAAGAATGTTTAAGAATATATTTTTGACTCTGAATAAAGTTTATTTGGATTTTTTTTAAATCCCATTGGTGGCTCTTGTGGCAATATACTGATGGAGCTGCATATTTCAAACAACTGTTTATATATTTCTTCATTTAGCTGTGTGTATGATTAACAGACATTGCTAGCCTATTTACACTTTAATAACAGAGGGATCTGCAAGCTTCATCAGTGTTCCTACAACAGAATCCACCTCATTGTGTGACTTCAGACCAGAGAAGCAGATGGTGTGAACTTGTGTGGAACTGGTGAGGAATTGCTTGCAGTTCAATGTGTTTCATGTATTACACTAAGTGAAAGATAATTCTGGGCAGTACAAATTGACCAGGTTCCCACAGCAGAGCACTGTGTTATCAATTCAAAGCAAGCCCACAGTTGACTGCACATTATTTATTGCAGTAGTTCTTGACAGTTACCGACATGCAACATCTTTTACAAAGCAGTATATTTTTGCGACTTTGTAACGTTCATTGATTAAACAGCAGAAATTATCTTGTGAATTGTAGAAACGGAATTAATCAATTTGACCATTTGTAATCCTGTGTATTAACTTTCATCTTCAACAAACGGCTGATAACATTTGATTCCCCATTCTCCTCCAGTAACACTGTTTCAGCATTTTAATTGAAACTTCGATCTATATCCATTACATGTTTGGATTCAGCAAATTAGTTTGCATGTGTCAAGATAGGACATACCATTGTTTCCAATGATTGTAGTTTTCCTCCCTTCCCCATCTGTTGGCACATAGTCTTGTGCAGCTACTTACTGAAGCCACTCACATCCTGAACGCACTCAGATTCTATGCATTTCCAACCAAAAATGACTGCAAGTAATCAGCACAGCTCCTTAATATTTCCAGTAAATTATTTACCTAGACAAGACAGAAATATATTCCTTAAATTTCTTTAGGTCAATGGTTGTTTTTTAAAGATGAAAGTATAGTCTGGTATAGGTCGTATCAAATTACTGATATCCTGTTTCTTTCATATGTCATCAGTAAAGAGGAAAGATCAAATTTCTGCTTATCAGGAATAAGCAGGCATTCACTGACATAATCAGTTGTTTACCGGTTCAACTGAAAAGAAATGAAATGGATGACACTAAAGTGGGTGATATTGTAGATAGTGAAGATGGTGACAAAAATTGCAGCAGGATCTTGATCGCCTGGGCAGGTGGGGTGAAGAATGGTTGATGTAGTTTAATACAGAGAAGTGTGAGGTATTGCATTTTGGGAAGTCTATCTAGAACATGACCTACACAGTGAATGGCAGGGGTCAGGGAATTTGTGGAGCAGAGGGATCTAGGAGTGCAGGTAAATGGTTCCTTGAAACAGGCGTCACAGGTCGATAGGATGATCAAGCATGCTTTCGGCACATTGACCTTCAGCTTTCAGTGTATTGAACATTAAAGTTGGAAGGCCATGTTACAGTTGTACAGGACATTGGTGATGCTACATTTGGAGTACTGTGTTCAGTTTTGGTCACCCTCATAGGAAAAATGTTGTTAAGCTGGAAAGGGTGCAGAGAAGCTTTACGAGGATGTTGTAGGATCCAAGGGCCTAAGCTATAGGTAGAAGTTGAACAAGCTCGAACTTTATTCCTTGGAGCTCAGGAGGATGAGGGCTGATCGTATTGAGATTTATAAGGTCACGAGGAATAGACATAGTAAATGTGGTGGGAGATTGCAACCTTCACCTGGTCCGCCCAGTTTCAATGAATGCAATCAACCGGGTGTGCAAATCAAATATGATCAAATAGAACAAGTTGTCCTACAACTTTAGGCTGTGCACGCTATATGCAAGAAGAAGACATAGTAAATGCACAGCATCTTTTATCCAGATTAACAGAATCAAGAACCAGAAGACATAGTCAGGGGCGGAAAATCCGGGGGGGGCCAGAGGGGACATGTCCCACCCCCCATGTTTTGAGAGGTGGGGGACATCCCCCCCCCCCCCAAGTTTTTGTGATCCCGATTTCAAAATCTCCACTTTCCGCGAGGCAGTGGGGGTGGGACTGATGATCGAGGGCACGATGATTGGAGGAGGGAGGAGTGGGGGGGGGGGGGGAACTGAGGATAGAGTGCGGCGATTGGAGGAGGGAGACGTGGCCTCATCCGCAGGCAGGATCGATCCCAGACGGGTATCCAGCGCTGTCCCGAGCGCCTCCCCCCCCCACGGGTGGCCAGAGAGGTCGGCAGTCAGATGCGAGCTGTGCCCCCAGGCCCACAGCCAGCGCAGAGAAACAGCACTAAACCCAGCTCAACTCTGCCTGTCCCGCCAGGTGAACCTGCCTGGACTTGCGGGAAATATGGCCAGCATGGAGAAGCAGCGCTGGTGTCCCGTCAGTCAAGACAGGGCTGTTGGTTAGCCCTGTGAGACAGGCAGTTGAGCTGCATTTAGTGCTGGATTGCGCCTCCGAAAGCCTCGCGCGTGTGTGAGTGAGTGTGCGCATGCGCTTGCAGCCCAAAAATTGTGTCCCCCGTCCCCTCCATGTTTTGATCGCGAGTTTCACTCTTGGACATAGTTTGTTGAGGGACAAAGATTTAATAGGAACCTGAGAGGCAACCTTTTTACACATAGATATATGGGTACAAGCTGTCAGAGGAGATAGATGATGCAGATACTATCACAAAGTTAATAAACATTTGGACGGGTAAATGGGTAGGATAGGTTTTAAGGGATGCTAGACCAAGTGCAGACCTGTTGGGTCTGTTTCCACAATGGTGGGGGGGGGGGGGGGGGGGGGGAGAGGAGGAGGAGGAAACGGGAGAGATTTGAGAGGGAAAGGAGAACGGGGGGGTAGGGGGTGAGAGAGAGGGGGATGGGGAGAGAGGTGTGGGGGGAGGGGTTCAAGATTCAACCAGGGTCCCTAGCACTCTGAGACACTACTGTGCCACCCTGATAAGCCATGTTAGATTATGCTTGTAGAAACATAGAAAATAGGTGCAGGAGTAGGCCATTCGGCGCTTCGAGCCTGCACCGCCATTCAATATGATCATGGCTGATCATCCAACTCAGTATCCTGTATCTGCCTTCTCTCCATACCCCCTGATCCCTCTAGCCACAAGGGCCATATCTAACTCTCTCTTAAATATAGCCAATGAACTGGCATCAACTACCTTCTGTGGCAGAGAATTCCAGAGATTCACCACTCTCTGTGTGAAAAATGTTTTTCTCATCTCGGTCCTAAAAGATTTCCCCCTTATCCTTAAACTGTGACCCCTTGTTCTGGACTTCCCCAACATCGGGTACAATCTTCCTGCATCTAGCCTGTCCAACCCCTTAAGAATTTTGTATGTTTCTATAAGATCACCCCTCAATCTTCTAAATTCTAGCGAGTACAAGCCGAGTCTATCCAGTCTTTCTTCATATGAAAGTCCTGACATCCCAGGAATCAATCTGGTTAACCTCTGTACTCCCTCTATGGCAAGAATGTTTTTGGCAAGGGATATGGAGAGGGGGAGGAGAGAGGGGTGGGGGGGTGGGGAAGAGAGAGGGGAAGGAGAGAGAGGTGTGAGGGAGGGGGGTCGAAGAGGAGGAGGAGGGAGATGGGGATGGGGGAGAGAGGGGGAGAGTGTGGAGGGAGGGGGAAGAGTGGGGAGGGAGAAGGGGGATGGGGGAGAGAGGAATGGGGCTGGGAGCAGGTGGGGAGGAGAGGGAGAGGGGTGAGGAGAGTGAGATGGAGAGGGGGGGAGGAGAGAGGGTTGGGGGAGGGGTGGAGAGAGGGATGGGGAGGGGGAGAGTGGTGTGGGGGATGGGGGGAGGAATGGAGGAGGGAGGGTAGGAGGGAGAGGGGGAGGGGGGGGGAGGGAGGGAGAATATTGTGGAGGGAGGGGAGGTGGGGGGGGGGGAGAGTGGGGAAAGAGCGGGGAGGGGAGAGGGGGAGGGGGGGGGGGGGTGAAGTGGAAGAGTGGGGAGGAAGGGAGGGGGCGAGGGGTAGGGGGGTGGTGGAAGTGGGACAGAGGGGTTGGGGAAAGGGGAAGGGGAAGGGGGGGGGGAGAGTGGAGGGAGGGGGAGAGAGAGGGCTGGGGGACGGAGAGGGAGAGGGGTGAGATAAGGGGGGGGAGAAGAAGTGGAAATGGGGAGGGAGTGGTAGGGGAGTGGTGGAAGAGGAACAGAGGGGAATGGGGAAGGGGGCGGGGGGGAGAGAGGGAAGGGGGGTGGGATAGAGAGGGAAGGTGTGGGGGGGGGAGGGGATGGGGTGGGAGGAGATGGGGAGGAGAGGGGGAGGGGTGAGGAGAGGGAGAGATGGAGAGGGGGGAGAGAGAGAGGTGTGGGGGATGGGAGAGAGGTGTGGGCGGGAGAGGGGAGGCAGGGGAGGAGGGAGATGGGGTAGAGGGTAGAGGGGGAAGAGTGTGGATGGAGGGGGAAGAGTGGGGAGGGGGAAGGGGGTGGGAGGAGAGAGGGAAGGGGGAGGGGGATGGAAGGGGGGTGGGGGAGGGGGTTGGGGGAAAGGGGGAAGGGGGGGGTGGGAAGGTGGTGGGAAGGGGGGAGAAGGAAGTGGGGGGGGAGAGAGGGGTGGGGGGGAGAGAGGGATGGTGTGGGAGGAGGAGGGGGAGGAGAGGTAGAGGTGTGAGGAGAGGGAGATGGAGTTGGGGAGGAGAGAGAGGGATGGGGAGGGGGAGAGACGGATGGGGAGGGGGAGGGGGAAAGAGGTGTGGAGGAGGGGGGGGGATATGGTTGGGGAGGGAGGGGGAAGAGTGTGGAGGGAGGGGGAGAGAGGGGAAATAGTGGGGAGGGGAGTGGACAGGGGAGGGGAAGGGACAGTCCATCTGTTCCCCATTTCCTTTCACCCCCAATCCTCTTTCTCTATTCCCACACACGTGATGATGCGCTTCGACACAAGCTGCGGGGATGGGGGGAGGGGGCGGGGCTGGTGCTGGGGCTGGTGCAAAGGCATATGTAAATGGGTCCATTCCGATTGGACATCTGTGAGCATTGGGCATTGTGACATCACACGATGGAACGTTCACCAGGGGCTGGGGCTGGGGCTGCTGCAAAGGCATATGTAAATGGATCCATTCTGATTGGACATCTGTGAACATTTGGCATTGGGGGGGGGGGAGAGAAGGATTTTATTAAAAATGTGTATATAAACGCGACAAAATTTAATCAGGAGTGGATACTTGGAATGATAAGTGAAATCTCAACCGAAATGGAAAAAATCTTGGCGATTCTGCGTCTGGTGTTGGCGTAGCAACGAATCAAAGGCTGGCGGCCACAAGTCAGTCAGAAAGCTAACCGGAAGCCACAGACCTTTATATAAGATAGATAGATAGATAGATAGATAGATAGATAGATAGATAGATAGATAGATAGATAGATAGATAGATAGATAGATAGATAGATAGATAGATAGATAGATAGATAGATAGATAGATAGATAGATAGATAGATAGATAGGCCAAACACAGGCAGGTGGGACTAGTGTAGTTGGGATATGTTAGTCGCCATGGGCAAATTAGGTTGAAGGGTCTGTTCCCACGCTGTATGACTCGGTACCCGGATGGGGCGTCGAAGGACAAGAAGCCAAAGCGAAGAATTGGAAGTCAAGATACCAAACTGAAACAACGTTGAAAAGCCAAATAACTGAACATATGTAACACTGAAAAGCCAAATAACCGAACGGGCACGACACCTTTTCCGAGACCTTGTCAGCGATTGGTCCAGCCCCTCGCGTCCATCACATCACTGGCCAGGGGAGACGGGAAGGTGGGAGGAATTTTTAATTTTCCATCGCCGCTTTTGGACTGCCAAAGATCATGAAGTGGTTTATTTTTGTAAGCGTTGAGCTCAACCTGAAATGCCACACATTCCTTCTCTCAGGGGATGCAGCCTGTCCTTACAGAGTTACTCCAGCATTTTGTGTATTTTTCTTAGAACAGTCTGCGACCTGGAACTTTGGTTGCAAATGTGGAGATTGTCTTTTAGGGGGAGCGAAGGCTGAGAGGAAATTTGGTTAAAAATCATCGTGGGCAGAGGGATTAAGGTGGAACGGGTTGCACTGGAGTTTGGGCTGTTTGATCTAATGTTTTGATTTCACAGTATTTTTCTTGTCCCTGTCTTATACAATTTATGTATAATTTATACTTTTGTGTGTTGTCTATGTGTGTTGCGATGCTACTGCAAGCAAGTTTTTCATAGTTCCTGTACCTCAATACACTTGCACATCCGAAAATAACCCAGACTTGAGAACTGGAGTTCATAGTGGTTGTCAAAAGAAACAGGGATGTCGCGAAGAAAAAACTTAATGTGTAACTAGGATCTTAATCCTAAGCCTGATGAGGTAGAAGGAGGTTTAATCATGTTTTTTACATGCGATTTGGAAAGCATCTGAACTGAAATAGGTTACAGGAGATACATAAACAATGGCAGTAAATCGACTGCTCTTACAGAAAGCATATGGACAGCAGACACTCCACCGCTCCCATCTCACCATCAGTCCAAACCAGTTACATAATTCCATACAACGCCTCCACAAGGTCTATCTTCCACAGGGATACAAAGAGTACTTGTGAATATACACAAAATGCTGGAGTAACTCAGCGGGACAGGCAGAGAAGGAATGTGTGGACGCGGGTGTCTGGACCAATCGCTGACAAGGTCTCGGACAAATCCCGTCCCCAGAGACATAGTGTCCATTATTTGGCTTTTCAGCATCATGCCCGTTAGGTTATTTGACTTTTTGGCATAGTTTCCGTTCGGTATTTTGGCTTCAGCTTCTCGTCCTTTGACCACCGTCTGCATACGATATGACTCTATCATTATGGATTCTTTCTATTGACTGATGAAGCAGCTTAATGACCTTGACATAACCAATTGTTCTTTTGTTCAATGAAACATGAAAATAATGTAAACCATGCACTATATAACTTAATTTTAGATGACTACACTAGAAATCGTATTTAAACACGTTTCCCTGCAAGATATATGTTTATTAAAGCCCATAGTATTTATTGGTGTTCTGAGGAGATTTTCTCACCTGTAATCCTCAACCGAATAGTTCAGATCCTTCCAGGAATACAACATACAAACTGTCCTCACCATCCGCTAATTCAGCATCCATGGATCTGTGCACTCACAAAGTTGGAATTGAAAACCAGAGGACAGGAATGTGGATAGATTTGTGGTTGATGCCGGGATCAGGAAGGTGAGCTGGATTAAAGCCAGGGCCAGATCAGGTCCAAGACGGTGAATACTAGGGAGGGTTATAATGATAGATAGGTTTATAATGCAAGCTGAAGTTGTAATTCACAAGGCAAAATTTACATGGAAGTTGTTACATGCCCAATGTGGTTGATTGCTGGACATCAATGAGTTTCATTGCCAGCAGCCATAGCGGTCTCAGTATTTATTTGTTACCTGCTGCAGGTTTGCAACCATTTTTCTCATGACAAGAGGAGTGAGTGTCTTGGTTTATTTTAATTTTAAATACCATTGATCTGGATTTTCTTGATTTTTGTCTCAAAATTCTGACAAGGCCTGATGAGAATGCATTGAGGAGAGCACAACTTTGCCACAGCCGAGTATTGGCTAAAGTGACATGTAGCCAAATAGTTCTGATTTAATTGGACAGAAACCCAACTGAGGGATTGGCAACCATTGCCACATAGTTTGAGTCTGCCATGTGCTTGTCTGCCAACATTCTCAGCTACCCACCAGCTCCTACTCATTATGCACCAAATCATCCAGTTTGATAATTCTGTGGGCCCTTTACATCTGAGGGACATTGTTCAAGGAGGTAGGAGGTGCTTCATCTTTGAAACATTTCATGTTTTAACTGAGCACGGCTACTGCTTCCTTGTTTACCCTGACCTTCTTTGCTCTGTCCCATTTCTTTGACAGAATCCCAATCTGACACTTTGTGGCTGCTCTGACTGCTGCCAAGCCTGTTAATTCACTTGTCCATCTGCCCCAAGTACTTCAAGGCCTCACCAGGTCACTGCCCTGAGTTAAATGCTTCCTGGACATGCTGCTCACCCAGTCTGTTAGTTTCATGTGCAGTGAATGTGCTCTGCTTCTCCTGATGCCTGTGTCACATCACTGGGTCCTATCAGTCTTAGACTTGTGGGTATGCTCTAGGTTGAGGATTATAATCTGAACCTGACTTTATAATAACAAATGCTTCCAATGTCTGGCACAAACAACTGGAAACTAGATTGAGTAGCATATATCATGTGTTATATAATCCAATCTTGTTTACAAATAAATAATTGATGGAAATTTAGAATTTTTGTGGCCTGAAGAAAGTCTAAGATTTTCCAATCTGAATATGAGATGCTGCTCTAACAATTTGCATTTGCCTCTTCCAAACCTTGTGATAGTCTCGATCTGTCCTCCGTTACATCAGCAAGTCCAATCATAGTTGAAGTGACAGTTTCACCGAACACGTGCTCTGTCTGACAAGGTCTGCTGAAGCTCTCATTGTTAACCATCCTGTTTTATTCCCATACTGACATTGCTGTCCTTGGCTTCTTACACTGGCAAGTTGGATGAATGGCAACTTATTGGATAGTTTACCAATTGGGTAGTTTAACAATATGATCAATTAATTTTCCAATTTCAAGTAATAACCCGCATACACCCCCTTGATCCCTTGCACCCATCCAAACCTGGTGTACACATATTTCTTCCAATCTCCCACTACATTCATCACCCTGCTCCCTTCACCTCCTCTGAATGTGTTTCTCCCATCCCTGATTCCCATATTTCTTTTTTATCACCTCTCCTCCTCTATCGCATGTCCCCTTCCGTACTTATCCCTCCCTCTGGCTTTACATTTAATTCCTTCCCTTCTTTCCTTATATGAGACCCCTTTGTTTCCTATTCATCTCTAGTCTTTGTCATTTTCTTCACCCATCTGCCAATCATCCCCCCTCTCCTATATTCACTTATCACTGCCAAGCTTCTTCCTGTTTGGATAAATGTTTCAATATAAAATGCCCTGCTAATATGCCATGTGGAACATAAACAAATTTTGAAGTAAAAATAAAGCATGAAGCATATTTGAAGATCACCTACCATTCGCAACACCTTGTATCTATTTTGCACCTCTTCATTGAAAAAAATATCAATAATCTGCTTTAACACATCATAATAGGGCCTTGTGTTACTGAATGTGTTAATTTACTCTGAGAAGAATCCCTCCACCACTCCATTTTAGGTTAGAGTGACCAAAATCTTCTCCATGTCAGTGGTACTTTTTATCGATTGGAATAATTCCATGTTAATATAAAAGTTTAAAAAAGTGCAGACTTAAAACATTGACTGTTTCTCATTCCATGGTTGCTGCCACTGCTGCTGTCTGGTGTGCTAAGTCTTTTCAGCAATTTCACCTTTTGTTCCACCTTTAACATCTTGTTCTGGTAGAAGCAAACTCTGTTCATTTGCAGCTTTCCGTCTCTTTCTTCCAGGCATGTTATTAGTTTCTGAATATTTTCAATTGTTTCTTTTCAATATTTAAACTAGTTCCCATAAATGTTTAGCCATCATCTACTGCATATACACTAATTAAAGGCCAACTACAATTTCAATCTTGATTTTCAAAAAAGTCTAATGAAACAATGAATTATATTTACATGCAATAAACATAACGAATAAAAAAAATAAAGAGCAATTTAAGTAATTTAATTGTGTTCAGCGTTGTCGAATTTTTATTTGCAAGCAGGTTTAAGTCATGAAGAAATACAAGGGAGTGACTGCAGCCTCAAGAAATATCTGATGATCATCTGGGAAGTATGAAGTACTTGAATCAATGGAAGACACGCAGCACATTTTGAGAGGCTGAAATATGCTGCACTAAGCTTTTGCTAAATAAATTATAATCCTTGCCATCTGGCACAAGCTGCTACGGATACACTACATCAATAGCTAAATGACTGGTTGAGATATCATTTTACAGCTCTTGCCAAGTGGCAACTAATTGAAAATGTTAATTGGAGTACAACACAAATAGCTGGAAAATAATGCAGGACAGAAACACTTTGCTGCTCAAATGGCTGTAGGCTCTTCTTTGGTGGATTATGTAACACAGGAGATGAGAGAGTGAGCTGATATATTGCAGTGACCACGAACACCTGTTTGCTTTCAGTGATCAGTGTTACAGCTTGGAGGATCTGCTTGGCATCACCATGTTGGCTAAACCACTAAAGATGGAGGCACTCCAAATACAAATCATGTCCAGAAAAAAACTTATTTCCTTAGTCATTTGTGAAAATTACAGATTACGGCATGAGAAGATGTCCTCACTTGGCCACTGTTAATCAAATTAATCATTATTGTAAATTTCCATTAATTCTGTCCGGTGGTGAGCCTTCAAATATGCAATTTAAACTGTTTTAGACCCAAAGATACCAATTCTTTCAATTGAATTAATTGGTATTACATTTTATTTTCACTAAGAAATAATAACCATATTGATTTATTGATTGATCGATTGATTGATCGTTTGAACGATTGATCGGTTGATTGAAATAAATAACACAGAAATGGGCCCTTCATCCCACCAAGTCCACGCCAATCACCATTCACACTAATTCTATGTTATCCCACTTTTGCATCCACTTATATACTAAGAGTTACTTATAGAGGCCAATTGCCCTATAAACCCACATATCTTTGAGATGAAGGTACACAAAAATGCTGGAGAAACTCAGCGGGTGCTGCAGCATCTATGGAGCGAAGGAAATAAGCAATGTTTCGGGCTGAAACCTTTCTTCAGACTTCTATCTTTGAGATGAGGTAGGAAACTAGAGCACGTGGATGAAACCTATATAGTAAATGACCAAATTCTACACAGTCAGCACCCGAGATCATGGTTGAATCCAGGTTTCTGGTGCTGCATTATATTGTACTCTATTGAATTTTGCCATCATGATCAGTTAACCAAGATCAAATTGCCCACATGCCCACATTTAAAACATAGAAATACTATTAAAGACTTAAAATATTTGAATACATGTAAGTTATAATAGATTTATAAAATCTCCAATTACACAATGTTAGCTTGTTTACGGGTGGCTATTCCTCTATTGAATGGAGTTAAGGTGCTAAATCTGCATCAGGATTAGCTTGGCACAGATCCTCACAATTATGTGGGGAATGGTTGGCAGTTCCAACCTGATTCTTGTCTTTCTATTGGTAGACAAAAATGCTGGAGAAACTCAGCAGGTGAGGCAGCATCTATGGACTGAAGGAATAGGCAACATTTCGGGCCGAAACCCTTCTTCAGACTGATGGAGGGTGGCGCGGAGAAGAAAGGAAAAAGGAGGAGGAGGAGCCCGAGGGCTGAGGGATGGGAGGAGACAGCCCGAGGGTTGAGGAAGGGAGGAGACAGCAAGGGCTAACAAAATTGGGAGAATTCAATGTTCATGCCCGCAGGATGCAGACTCCCCAAGCGGAATATGAGGTGCTGTTCCTCCAATTTCCGGTGTTGCTCACTCTGGCCATGGAGGAGACCCAGGACAGGGAGGTCGGAAGGGGAATGGGAGGGGGAGTTGAAGTGCTGAGCCAACGGGAGCTCCTTTCATCCTTTTTAACCTCCTTTCTATTATCCATTTGTGCTGCCTTTACCTGGAGGATCTTATACAGTAACAAGGCCAAAGCCAACACATCTGCAAATAACATTGTTCAGGAAAATCTTGGCCTGTGCTTAATATTACTCTTAAGATTCTTGCTTTCAAGTTGGACTGTTGTAACTTTAAGCCATTCCAACCTTCTGGCACTTCTGTGAGTGTTGTAAGGTGGTGCTACACTATCAGAAATGTCATTGTCCAAAAATGCATTTATCTCAGGACTTTATTGATCCATAAAAATGATTTCAAAAAGGGTGAAAATAGTGTTGCCAATGGCACAGCCAATATTTATCTCTCAAGAAAGATAAACAAACAAAAGGTAGACAAAAATGCTGGAGAAACTCAGTGGGTGAGGCAGCATCTATGGAGCGAAGGAAATAGACAACGTTTCGGGTCGAAACCCTTCCGATTTTCCAGCACCTGCAGTTCCTCCTATAAACTGTGGTTGGGTATTAATGGTGGGTATTAATGGTGGTTATTAATGGTTGGGTATTAATGGTGGAGTAGCAAGATGGATTCAACAGTGGCTGAATGGGAGATGCCAGAGAGTAATGGTGGATGGTTGTTTGTCAGGTTGGAGGCCAGTGACTAGTGGGGTACCACAGGGATCTGTGTTGGGTCCACTGTTGTTTGTCATGTACATCAATGATCTGGATGATGGTGTGGTAAATTGGATTAGTAAGTATGCAGATGATACTAAGATAGGAGGGGTTGTGGATAATGAAGTAGATTTTCAAAGTCTACAGAGAGATTTATGCCATTTGGAAGAGTGGACTGAAAGATGGCAGATGGAGTTTAATGCTGATAAGTGTGAGGTGCTACATCTTGGCAGGACAAATCAAAATAGGATGTACATGGTAAACGGTAGGGAATTGAAGAATGCAGGTGAACAGAGGGATCTGGGAATAACTGTGCACAGTTCCCTGAAAGTGGAATCTCATGTAGATAGGGTGGTAAAGAAAGCTTTTGGTGTGCTGGCCTTTATAAATCAGAGCATTGAGTATAGAAGTTGGGATGTAATGTTAAGATTGTACAAGGCATTGGTGAGGCCAATTCTGGAGTATGGGGTACAATTTTGGTCGCCTAATTATAGGAAGGATGTCAGCAAAATAGAGAGAGTACAGAGGAGATTTACTAGAATGTTGCCTGGGTTTCAGCAACTAAGTTACAGAGAAAGGTTGAACAAGTTAGGGCTTTATTCTTTGGAGTGCAGAAGGTTAAGGGGGGACTTGATAGAGGTCTTTAAAATGATGAGAGGGATAGACAGAGTTGACGTGGATAAGCTTTTCCCACTGTGAGGAGGGAAGATGCGCACAAGAGGACATGACTTGAGAATTAAGGGACAGAAGTTTAGGGGTAACATGAGTGGGGACTTCTTTACTCAGAGAGTGGTGGCTGTGTGGAATGAGCTTCCAGTGAAGGTGGTGGAGGCAGGTTCGTTTTTATCATTTAAAAATAAATTGCATAGTTATATGCATGAGAAAGGAATGGAGGGTTATAGTCTTTGAGCGCAGGTATATGGGACTAGGGGAGAATACGTGTTCGGCATGGACTAGAAGGGTCGAGATGGACTGTTTCCGTGCTGTAATTGTTATATGGTTATATGGTTACATAAACAAATAATAGATTGATTAGTCGCTATGTATGGCTATTTTGCTTATGTTGTACACCGTTGGTATCACATTTCATTAACAGTAACAATAACTACACATCAAAAAATATTCCACTGGCTATAAATTATTCCACTGTAGGATAAGTGGGAATTATTTCAGTGATGTGGGAAAATGGCCATTCAGGTGATTCTCCAATCGCACTAAGATTAATGTAGACCCTAGTTCGAGGGATGGCTGTAATGGAACCACCAATCAGGCTGCATATAGTGGGGACTCCTGGCAGGGATGTGATAAGAAGGGCCTGTAGTATTGGGAACAAAAATAAGGCTGGGTAATATAGTTGGTAGTGGTAGTTTGATGAGGCGGGGTCATCATCGGGACAGGCTGGGAGCAACATCCAAAGAAGTAAAATAAAAATACACACCATGTTGACTTGCTGAGTTACTCCAACAGTTTTTAACTTTTTTTTTAAACCAGCATCTGCAGGTCCTTGTGTCTGCATTTGAAGAAGGAAGATCAGGGAGGCTGGAAGCAGCAATGGAGAGGGAGATGAAAGAAAGCTGGCACAATATTTACAAGGGGAAAACTGAGGATGGAGACTGCCAACAAATTGTGGAACTTCAGAGGATACAGTGTAGATGTTTTGGTACTTGGATTCAAAACCTTTAAAGGAGAAATGGAAATTTAAGAAAAACTGCATTTGCTAAAAATATCAAACAAAAACAAAACAGAAATGATGGAAACACTCTTTTGGCTGTTTTGGCTGCCCAGAACTGATAAAGGGACTCCAACCTGGAATTTTGACCTTGTTTCTCTTCCCATAATTGTGACCTGACCTGATGACTTTGTTTTAGTTTTCCAGCATCTTCATTTTTTTAAATAAATTTCCATTTCACCTTTTCATTTTCAAAAATCATCCTCAAAAATATTAATGGAAATCGATTTATTTATGTCTGAAAATACAAAATCTTCAGCAACTTGTATCGATAAATTATGTCCTAAAAGTAGAATAATGCCTCTGAAACTGAAGGTACTGAACATCTCCAAGCTTAGTATTTATTGCAGAAGGCAGGGTCAATGTCTATCAATCTAGGACAGGGTGAATCCCTACCCACCATTAAAAGATAATTTTGCAAAAGTTTTGCAATTCAAGGTCTCGGTTTGTAAGCATGTATCATTTGCAAACTCGATGAGGGAAAGGATTTTGCATTAAGCTATAAGAAATGTTTGATGTCCAGAAAGTCTTTATTCATTTTGCATGCTTCCTTTATGTATATATATATATATATTAATTAATTTCTTCCTGACCTGCCTATGATATCAGCAAGATAAACACATTAAGAATTCTATGTTATTTTGTAACATCTACAAATATAGAGCTTCGGATTTCTTATTTTCTTCTAAATTTCGCAAGTGCATTACAAACTGATAATGAATCACATTCATAAATTATAAATTTAATTGATCAATCCAAAATTGTTACACAGAATATCAGTGTTATTAATTGCATGACTTCCTTCTTGTCTGCAGAACCTTGTACATCAGTGATAAGAAGCTTATCAGTAGTTAATGCAGGATAGATAGAGTGGGATTTAAGCTATGTAAACTAAGTGACATGCCAATTTGGATGCAATTTGGATAAACATAGTTTATTTTTAACTTTTGCCATTAAGCTGATCAGTATGGAGATGATCTTGCCATTATTTCTGGCTGCCTAGACATTAAATTTAAAATTGTATCATATGCAATGAGTTTATTCTGCTTTGCAAGCTAACTATATTTGCCAGAAATGTGCCGTTACTGTTAAGGGCCTGTCCGACTTACGTGTCCTTGGCATGCAAATTACGCGACCTCGTGGTCACGTTGAGGCGCACGGGCATCGTATGGCCGTGCGGGGCCAGTCCCACTTAGAGGCGCGGAGGGGTATGTAGTTGTGCGCGACATCGTGCGGGGCTCCAAAATATTTTTAGTGAACAAAATCTTCACGCGCCAACGGCCTGTCGTGGAACTGACGGCCAAAGTGGGACAGGCACAAGACCCCCCCTTTACCCCCCTTTATCTACTTAACCTCTATCCTATTTCGGGAATTTCACCAGGTCACTGGAGTACTTACAGTTGGGCTCGCGAGCCGTCCAGCAGAGTAGAAAGAGAGAGAGTTCTGGCTTGACTCCTGTTTTTATACCTGAGCTTACTTTGAAACCCCCAGGTGGTCCTATGGATGAAAAGGGTTCTTTTGATGATTCCCAGTTTCGATCTGGCATGAACAATAGGCTTCCAATGATAAGGGGTTTGCTGATGTCATGATCCCTCAGCCTGATCATTATACCACCGCCTGGACGGGCTCCTATTGTCTCGATGGATGGGTCATCCAAGATGGTGATTGAGCTTGGGCTGGCCAGTTTACCACCGTCTGCTGAGGCTTGGTTCCTTCATTTGTGTATCCAAGATAATCTCGTTACGCCGTCTCAGCCTTTCCTCCCCACACCATTTCCACAGTTGTTTGATGCCCAAGTCCACAGGCCAGACAGGTTTGTGGATTGGGGGTTTTTCCATTGCAGCCAGCAAATGTGTCTTTTTTTTAAATGTCCATGTCCTTATCCGAGTTCTTCCATAATTTTGGAGGATTTGCCCCAATAACTTACACTTGACGCAAGAGTTAACCAGAGTTGAACATCGTGGGAACCTCTTGCGATAAACATACGGCATTCATGGACCACCGTTGACCACCATGGCGCTAACGGCAGGTACTCGTGTAACTTGGTGACTCGGGAGAAAATTCAAACAAGCTTGAATTTCTCCAAGAGTGACTTGTACACTTGTGGTTGAACATTGCAACATTATATGCACGTAGTGGCCTGTGCGATATCCGTACTGACTCTTGCGTGTACCGTGGGAACTCCTGCGAACGGTGAACCCGGAAGCTGGACAGAGTGGACAGAAGGTGAGTAAAAATTGTCTTCTCTGGGATTGAATTAAAAAAATAAAGATTTGCATCCGCATATGGACATCAACTTATTCATGAGTCATGTTAATGAGATTCAAGAAAATAACTGTAATCTTTAAAAGGGACTTTACTGAAAGGTCCTGCATTTTTATGGTCCGTGAGAAATTTTTCACATGTAGTTCTTTGAGAGATACAGCTCGGAGTCCTCGCCGACCAGCGATCGATGCCTTTCCGAAGCAGGGTCCGGAACGCTACCAATCAATGTTCTCCAGAGACCCGTGTAAAGGAGTGAACTGCACATGCAGGTTTAAAACGAAGACAGACACAAAAAGCTGGAGTAACTCAGCGAGTCAAGCAGCATCTCTGGAGAAAAATAGGTGGTGTTTCGGGACGAGACACATCTTCAGACTCAATTCTGATTAGGATGTCTGAAGAAAGGTTCCAATTCGAATCGCCACCTATTCTTTTTCTCCAGAGAAGCTGCCTGACACGCTGACTTACTCCAGCTTTTGATGTTTTTCTTCCCAGATCTGACTTACCTGCTGAGTTACTCCACCATTTTGTGTCCTTTTGTGCATATTAACCAGCATCTGCAGTTCCTTTAGACATTACCTAACTTCAGATTTTAGAGATATAGCGCGGAAACAGGACCTTCGGCCCACCGAGTCCTCGCCGACCACCTATTCTTATACACTCCAGGAACAATTTTACAATGTTACTGAAGCCGATTAACTTACAAACCTGTAATCCCTGGAGTGTGAGAGGAAACCGGTGCACCCATGGTCAGGATTGAACCCCGGTCTCTGGGGCTGTGAGGCAGCAACTCTACCACTGTGCAGCATGTAGTCAGATTTAATAAATTGCTGGTGTTGCTTCCAAAGACCGAGGCACTTATAATATTAGATCAGAATTGCATCTTTCCGCTAATAGAGTCAATTATTAGTTAATTAATAATAGAATCAATTATTGTTGGTGACATTTCACCCACGAATATCAGACTATTTTCGCAGAGGTAAGGGCCAATTAGGTATAGCAAAAGGTATGAACACTTTTAAACATTTTTTTACAACTATTTTGTCAAATGCAAATACAGGGAGAATGATCAAAGTGCTCACATGGCTCACTCTGTTAGAAGCGTTCTGAGTTTAAATGTTCAGTGTATTCCTTCTTAAAGTATAAATTTTTGTGTGGCCAGGGGTGCGATTGAGAACAGCTGGGAAAGGGCGGAGGGGGCGTCATCAATAACAGCGTTTCCCTGGCCATATTATGGCCCATTCCCCAACCGTAACATTAATCAAGCTCTGTCTAACTCTGCCTTCACACCATCCCCCTGTGACATTGGTTAGTCATCGCTGGGAGGGCTGTGGGCCGGATGGCCTGCCAACGGGAGTCAGAGACTTGACACTGAGATCCATTGATTCAGATTCAGATTCAGATTCAGATTCAATTTTAATTGTCATTGTCAGTGTACAGTACAGAGACCACGAATTGTGCAGGAAGGAACTGCGGATGCTGTTTTTTACCGAAGATAGACACAAACGCCACCTGTTCATTTTCTCCAGAGATGTTGCCTGACCTATTGAGTTACTACAACATTTTGTGTCTGTGTTCACTATAAACATTGAATAATTTAATTTTTGGTAACTTACACTCTCTCTCTCTCTCCCCCGCCCCCCCCCCTCCTGCCCCCCGCCACCCCCATGCAGTAAATGTCGGTTAACCAGTCCAAGGTTTGCAACGATGGTTCCCTCTTGGGATCACACTATCCCTAGCCAACAATTGGCCTATCAGGGAACCAAATATAGACATAAAGTGCTGGAGGGACTCAGTGGGTCAGGCAGCATCTCTGCAGGAAAGGGTTAGGCGACATTTCGGGTCGGGACCCCTCTTCAAAATACCCTGCTGAGGTAATCTGTTGTTGGCCCTGAATTGTCCCGGTCTTTTCTTGCTTCCAGTTCCCCCTACAATCATCCCGAAGAAGGGTCACGACCAAAAATGGAATCTATTCCTTTTCTCCAGAGATGCTGCTTGGCCCGCTGAGTTACTCCAGCATTTTGTGGCTAACTTGCTGATTCAGACAGTTTTTGATTTACTCTGAAACACACGTTGGAAATTTAAACTTGGGCGCAACTAACATCGTCTTACTACCGTGGGAACTCTTTAACTCAGCGGGCAGGCAGCAGTTAATTGTTGCTCCCTTCAGTTTCCCAGGGGGTCGGGACGGGACTGGAGTTGGGAGGGAAAGGTGGGGGAGTCGAGGGAGAGGAGGGGGAGACAGATGGGGGTGTCTTCATTTACTGGCGGCAGGTGTCTGTCACTGAAACAGGCAGGTGAGATTTCACATCCACCTTGTGTGTGCCTCTCTCTCTCTCCCTCCCTCCCTCCCTCTCACACAGGCTGAGAGACTCTGCCTCTGTGAGTGTACGTCTCTTTCTCCCCCTCTCCCACACACAGTAAAGACCGAGTAACTGTGCTCACTCCATCTGTGTCTCCCACATACACAGTAAAACTCTGCTTTGTGTGTGTATATACCAATTCAACCAAGGGAGGATATTTATAGTGTGTTAAAAAAAAAAAGTGACATCATTTGTGCCACATGATGATTTAATTACACTTGACAGTTTACAATGTCATTCAAGATTCAAGCTCGGGAGATGGACAAGTCACTCGCACAAATAACAGAAATGCCGAGTACCGTGGGAACTCTCTGTCTACCCCCCCGTTATATCGTGTGATATCGTGCTAGACCACGACCACTTCACTCTGGCTACATCTTGCGTCGTCGCCCCGTGAAAAAGGCCTATGACACAAAAAAAATGTAAACATTCTTAGTGGTTTCAGTACGTATTAAGAAAATGCAAACGTATTAGGGTGATGGGGGATAACTTTATTTTCTTTCAGTTATCTTCTCAGCAATTCTCTACATGAAAAAAAAACAACTATCTGAACACATGACACATAAGGATCTCTCAGTGATAGAGCTTAGGATGTTCTTGGCAAGCAAATGCATTCAGATATATTCGAGCATATGGTATCTGAATGGCTCAAAAAATAAGGGCCACTGTGGAATAGCATTGATTTCCATGGTTTAAACGGCCCTCAGTAGCAGTCGTTCTCAAAGGTTAATTATTTTAGTTACTGCTAGATATCATTTAGAACTGGAGTCTTACATATTCATCAGGTCTACCTACAGCTCTGCTCACAGGTTAATTAATTATGTGAGATTTGCAAATGAGAACAAATTTATTTATTTATTTATTTTCCACCATGTAGATATACAGTTGATAAATATGCAGAAAATGTATACAACAATTGAGTGATAAAATTGGAGGACTTATTTAAATGTATGTTGATGGTCTGGCACAGGGACTCATTCATTCTGTATCTGGCTCCAAATGTGCTTGCCTGACACAGTTGGTATAATTATCATAACATTCGGTGAGCAATTATTGAAGGCAAATGGAGTAATCCTTCAACACAGCATTTCATTGCAATTGGATGACACATCTTCCTTCTCTGCTTATATATTTGTATTTAAAGTTGATGGCTAAAAAGATTTGATTAATACCCAAATCATTAAATGAGGACAGGCAGATGTATTTGTTGTGCTTTATAATTGCATGCAACTTAAAAAAAATAATTATAGCAAGATGTTAATGTTACACATCTGCTCATTTTAGAAGATGATGCCAGGTCCATTTGGGGAATTATGATTGGTTTCCTTTCAGCCCTGCTATTTTCTACTGTTACCTTTTCAGCCAATGTGATATCAATCTTGGCTGCTAATCTCCACTGCCGCAATTGGAAATGTTCCTTGCTTGTCAATAAGAAGGTTGTCTTATTGCAGTGACCTTGAAGTTCACAAATATCCCAGGGGAATGGTAACAAATGCCTGCTTAAATCCTCCAGTGGAAGAAAGCCATTTCAAAACTGTCTCATTCATCTTTGCTGCCATGAACACTTGATATTCTCAAACTACTGCTGGTGAAATTGTAAAATAATTAGGTGCAGTAAACAATTGGAATGGCAAAAAAGGATTAAAGTAGCTGGTGATTCAAAACCAACATCATTGTAAAGACCAGTAAACTAGAAAGGTAAACTTTCCTCTGAAAAGTAGAGAAATTAAATATAAATGGAAAAAATAAACAAGATACATAAATAAGATGTATAAAGGGAAAAAGATACAAAATACTAAAATGTAACAGGAATTCACTACATAAAAATGCTAACCGCTTGAGTGAATTAGTTATAAATACATGTTTCATAGCCCTTATCTTCCATTGACACAAACATTTACCTCCAGCCTCCATTCGGAGCAACTGTCTGAGACAGAGACAGAGACAGAGAGTTTGCTAACTTAACCCAAAGAAGAATTTCTGATGATACATACACTCAATAACCTTACTGCATATCTACCTCAGCTCAAGTGGTGGTAAAACCTTTCAAACCTGCCTTTGTTTCTTTTGGACCGATTCAAAGGTTCTGTTGGCTGACAGAAATATGAATTAAGAATTATTTCCTCCACAAGTGGCCATGGTTTCAGGGAACTAGATTCCATGCTGTAGAAAGACTTCCCTAGCCCTGCTCACATTTAAAACAAACCAACTTCCTTGTCCTGATATCTCCCTTGATGTAGGGATTTTAATCAAGAGTACAATTGTGAAGCACTCAAATATTTAACACCATTAATGGTTGTAAAGGACGGTGAAGGTACCAAAGGAATACTTTGTTTTTTTTAAAGAACTACTAGACAAAGGGGGGCCCATTGGGTCCCGTCCCCTCAATGCGCGGTTGCTGTGTGTGGGTGGGGGGGGGGGCGGCCTGCGGCATCATACGCACATTAACCACCCCCCACCCACACACACTAACCACCCACCAAACACACACAATAACCGGGGGGGGGGGGAGATTAGTTCCTTCAGGTAGACTAATTTCAGGAACTCCTTACTTTCTTGTCTACTCTAATTTCAGATAGTGCATACTTTCTCCTCCCCTTCTCAATTCTCCCTCAGCCCACTGGCTCACCCTCTTCCTTTCTTGGCCTACTCCTGCACCTATTACAATAGACAATAGGTGCAGCAGTAGGCCATTCGGCCCTTCGAGCCAAAACCGCCATTCAATGTGATCATGGCTGATCATCCCCAATCAGCTCCCCATTCCTGCCTTTTCCCAATATCCCCTGACTCCGCTATTTTTAAGAGCCCTATCTAGCTCTCTCTTTAAAGCATCCAGAGAACCTGCCTCCACCACCCTCTGAGGCAGAGAATTTCACAGACTCACCCATCTCTGTGAGAAAAAGTGTTTCCTTGTCTCCGTTCTAAATGGCTTACTCCTTATTCTTAAACTGTGGCCCCTAGTTCTGGACTCCCCCAACATCGGGAACATGTTTCCTGCCTCTAGCATATCCAAGCCCTAAACAATCTTATATGTTTCATTGAGATTCAGATTCAGATTCAGATTCAATTTTAATTGTCATTGTCAGTGTACAGTGCAGAGACAACGAAATGCATTTAGCATCTCCCTTGAAGAGCGACATAGCAAACGATTTGAATAAAAAAAAAAAAATAAGTGTCCGGGGGGGGTGATTGGCAGTCACCGAGGTATGTTGTTGAGTAGAGTGACAGCCGCCGGAAAGAAGCTGTTCCTCGACCTGCTGGTTCGGCAACGGAGAGACCTGTAGCGCCTCCCGGATGGTAGGAGGGTAAACAGTCCATGGTTGGGGTGAGAGCAGTCCTTGGCGATGCTGAGCGCCCTCCGCAGCCAGCGCTTGCTTTGGACAGACTCAATGGAGGGGAGGGTGGAACCGGTGATGCGTTTGGCAATTTTCACCACCCTCTGCAGTGCCTTCCGGTCGGAGACAGAGCAGTTGCCATACCATACTGTGATGCAGTTGGTAAGGATGCTCTCGATGGTGCAACGGTAGAAGTTCACCAGGATCTGAGGAGACAGATGGACCTTCTTCAGTCTCCTCAGGAAGAAGAGACGCTGATGAGCCTTCTTGATCAGAGTAGAGGTATTGTGGGTCCAAGAGAGGTCATCGGAGATGTTGACTCCCAGGAACCTGAAGCTAGAAACACGTTCCACCTCCGTCCCGTTAATGTGGATGGGGGTGTGCATGCCGCCTCTGGACTTCCTGAAGTCTACAATGAGCTCCTTGGTCTTCTTGGAGTTAAGGGTCAGGTTGTTGTCAGCGCACCATGCTGCTAAGTGCTGGACCTCCTCCCTGTAGGCCAGCTCATCATTGTTGCTGATGAGGCCAATCACCGTTGTATCATCTGCATACTTGATGATGGTGTCCAGTATCCAGTTGCAGAGGGAGGGGTCGATGCCCAGGTTACCGAGTTTGGTGATCAGTTTTGATGGAATAATGGTGTTGAATGCTGAGCTGTAATCGATGAACAGCATTCTTACATAAGTGTCTCTGTTGTCAAGGTGGGAGAGTGCGGAGTGAAGTGCCGTTGAGATGGCATCCTCCGTACTCCTGTTCTTGCGGTAGGCAAACTGATAGGGATCCAGTGTGGGGGGTAGGCAGCTTTTGAGGTGTGCCAGGACCAGCCTCTCGAAGCACTTGGTGATGATGGAGGTAAGTGCAACTGGGCGGAAGTCGTTGAGGCTTGCCGCAGTGGAGTGTTTTGGCACTGGCACGATGGAGGTGGCTTTAAGGCAAGTGGGGACAACTGCTTGGGCAAGTGACAGGTTGAAGATGTCAGTCCAGACGTCTGTCAGCTGCGCAGCACAGGCACTGAGCACGCGCCCGGGGATGCCGTCAGGGCCAGCAGCCTTACGTGCATTAGTCCTACTCAGTGCCGCGAACACGTCGTAGGGGGTGAGTGTGAGGGGTTGGTGATCGGCAGGTAGCACAGCCTTGATGGCTGTCTCCAGGTTGTCCCTGTCGAAGCGGCCATAGAAGTGATTAAGCTCCTCAAGGAAGGAGGCGTCGCTGGATGTGGGGGTGATGTTGGAGGGTCTGTAGTCCGTGATGGCCTGGATGCCTTGCCACATGCGTTGGGGGTCGGAGTTGTTGTTGAAGTGCTCCTCAATCCTGATCCTCTCTCATCCTTCTAAACTCCAGAGTGTACAAGTCCAGCTGATCCATTCTCTCAGCATATGACAGTCCCGCCATCACGGGAATTAACCTTGTTAACCTACACTGCACTCCATCAATAGCAAGAATGTCCTTTCTCAAATCTGCACACAATACTCCAGGTGTGGTCTCACTAGGGCTCTGTACAACTGCAGAAGGACCTCTTTGCTCCTATATTTGACTCCTCTTGTTATAAGGGCCAACATGTCATTCGCATTCTTCACTGCCTGCTGTACCTGCATGCTTACTATCATAGACTAATGTACAAGGACCCCCAGATCCCATTGAACTTCCCCTTTTCCCAAAATGACGCCATTTAGATAGTAATCTGCCTTCCTGTTTTTGCCACCAAAGTGGATATCCTCACATTTATCTGCATTAAATTTCATTTGCGTTGCTTCTGCCCACTCCCCCAACCTGTCCGTTACCCTGCATTCTCATAGCATCCTCCTCACAGTTCACACTGCCACCCAGCTTTGTGTCATCTGCAAATTTGCTAATGTCCCTGTCCCACTTAGGAAACCTGAACAGAAACCTCTGGACACTTTGCGCTCCACCCAAGGTTTCCGTGCGGTTCCCAGAGGTTTTTGTCAGTCTCCCTACCTGCTTCCACTACCTGCAACCTCCGGCAACCACCTGCAACCTCCGGGAACCGCACAGAAACCTTGTGTGGGGCGCAAAGTCTCCAGAGGTTTCCATTCAGGTTTCCTAAGTGGGACAGGGGCATTATGTTACTTTGAATCCCTTCATCCAAATCATTGATGTATATTGTAAATAGCTGCGGTCCCAGCACCGAACTTTGCGGTACCCCACGAGTCACATTCTGCCATTCCGTAAATCCCTACACTTTGTTTCCTGTCTGCCAACCACTTCTCTATCCATGTCAGCACTCTACACCCAATACCATGTGCCCTAATTTTGCCCACTAATCTCCTATGTGGGACCTTATTAAATGCTTTCTGAAAGTCCAGGTACACTACATCCACTGGCTCTCCCTTGTCCATTTGCCTAGTTACATCTTCAAAAAATTCCAGAAGATTAGTCAAGTATGATTTCCCCTTCGAAAATCCATGCTGACTCGGACCGATCCTGTTACTGCTATCCAAATGTGCGGCTATCTTATTTTTATAATTGACTCCAGCATCTTCCCCACCACCGATGTCAGGCTAACTGGTGTATAATTCCCCGTTTTCTCTCTCCCACCTTTCTTAAAAAGTGGGATAACATTAGCAACCCTCCAATCCACAGGAACTGATCCTGTGTCTATAGAACATTGGAAAATTATCACCAATGCATCCACGATTTCTAGAGCCACTGCCTTAAGTAACCTGGGATGCAGATCATCAGGCCCTGGAGATATTTATAAGCCTTCAGTCCCATCAGTCTATCCAACACCATTTCCTGCCTAATGTGGATTTCCAGCAGTTCCTCTGTCAACCCAGATCCTCTGGCCACTACTATATCAGGAAGATTGTTTGTGTCCTCCTTAGTGAAGACAGATCCAAAGTACCTGTTCAATTCATCTGCCATTTACTTGTTCCCCATAATAAATCCACCTTTTTCGGTCTTCAAAGGTCCAACTTTGGTCTTAACTAATTTTTTTTCCTTTTCACATACCTAAAGAAGCTTTTACTATCCTGCTTTATATTCTTGGCTAGCTTACCTTCGTTCCTCATCTTTTCTCCCCGTATTGTCTTTTTGGTTATCTTCTGCTGTTCTTTAAACATTACCCAATCCTCTTACTTCCCGCTCATCTTTGCTACGTTGTACTTCTTCGCTTTAATTTTTATACTGTCCCTGACGTCCCTTGTCAGCCATGGTCGTCCCTTTCTCCCCTTGGAATCTTTCCTCCTCCTAGGAATGAACTGATCCTGCACCTGTATTATTCCTAGAAACACCTGCCATTTTTGTTCCAGTCATCCCCGCTAGTCTATTTTTCGAGACAACTTTGGCCAGATCCTCCCTCATGGCCCATAGTCCCCTTTATTCAACTGCAACACTGACACCTCTGACCTACTCTTCTCCCTCTCTAATTGTAGATTAAACCTGACCATGTTATGGTCACTGCCTCCTAATTGCTCATTAACCTTGAGGTCCTTTATCAAATCCGGTTCATTACATAACAATAAATCCAGAATTGCCTTCTCCCTGGTAGGCTTCAATACAAGCTGTTCAAAGAATCCATCACAAAAGCACTCTCCAAAGTATTTTCCTGGGGTCTAGTGCCAACCTGATTTTCCCAGTCTATCTGCATGTTAAAATCTCCCATAACAACCACAGCATTACTTTTACTACATGCCAATTTTAACTCCTGATTCAACTTGCTCCCTATGTCCACACATTCAGATCCCCTATCTCCCTGTTCCTGTCCTCACTAGCTCGTGGTGTTGCAAGCAATCCAGAGATAACCACCCTAGAAGTCCTATTGTCCATCTCCTGTGGTTTCAGTGGAATTAACCTGGGGAGGGGGGTCCTTTGAGTGGGCAGATATCAGTGAACCAAGGAGTTACAGAGGAAGCAGTATCTGCAGAAGTGGAAGGGAAGATGTGATTGGTGGTAGGATCATGTTGAAGGTGACGGAAATGTCGGAGAACGATGTATTGATGCAGATGTTAATGTGGTGAAATATGAGGCCCAGAGGAACTACCCTTGATCCTTCTGGGGAGGTGTAGCAAGAGCAGAACTATGGGACACAGAAGGATCCATCATTGACAGAAGGGGGAAAACCATATTTACTAAAGAAAGAGGACATCTCAGGTTTCCGAGAATGGAAAGCCTCATCTGGAGAACAAATCAATCACAATCACAATCACATTCATACTTTATTAACCAAATATGTATTGCAACATACGATACATTTGATTTGCCATACATTCATACTAATAAAAAGCAACAGAACACACAAAATAAATGTTAAAATGAACATCCACCACAGTGACTCCTCCACATTCCTCACTGTGGTGGAAGGCGAAAATAAGTTCAATCTCTTCCCTTCTTTGTCCTCCAGAAGCAGGGTGCCTCTAACCTTCAGTTGACGGAACAATCTAACTCCCGTAGCTGGCGGCGGGCCTCCTTGCCTCCTGAGTAAGGCCTCAGCTTCACGATGTTAGACCGCAAAGCGATCGGAGATACGACCCAGTAATCAATCGCATCTCCGGCAAGGTAAGAGACTGAAAAAACATTTCCCCCGACCTCCTCCCCCACCCCCCACATTAAAAAAAAACAGAGAACATTAAAACAAACCTTTTAAACACACTAAAAATAACAAAAATAAGACAAAAAGGACAGACAGACTGTAGGCGGGGCTGCCATCGAAGCTTTGGCCGACAGATGGCGCAATGGGCTAAATGTTCAGCTGGCGACCGGAAGGTAGCTGGTTCGAATCCCGCTTGGAGTGCATACTGTTGTTGTGTCCTTGGGCAAGACACTTCGCACACTTTTGCCTGCATGTGAATGTGTGTGAATGTGTGTGAATGTGTGTGAGTGATTGGTGGTGGTCGGAGGGGCCGTAGGCACAGATTAGAAGCCACGCTTCCGTCAGTCTGCCCCAGGGCAGCTGTGGCTAAAGCGCCTTGAGTATCTAGAAAGGTGCTATATAAATCCCATCCATTATTATTATTATTATTATTATCGAAGTGCCACCCGGTGGTAAAGATGTTGTGGAATCAGAGCAATTGAGACTAGAGGACACTGTCTTTGCAAGAGGTAATCTCGGAGGAGATGTAGTCCAAATAACTGTCGGGTTCAGTAGGTTTGTAGTCAATAGGCTGTCCCTTGCAAAGGAGACAGAAAGATGAAGAAAGAGGAAAGAGGTGTCAGATATAATTCAAGTGAATTTCAGGACAGGGTAGAAGTTATTGGTAGAATGAGATCAACGGGTTCTGCATTGGTGCAGGATGCAACCCTGATTTTCAGTCATTTTCAAAGTGGAGAAAGTTGGGGGATGGTGCCAGTGTACATTTGGAAATAACTGCGGCCCACACACCTTTAGCAATGGGCATTTGGCTTCTAACCCGCAGCTAGAAGCTTCGCAAACATGGTGATAATCAGCAGGCATCGTCCAGCTCCGCTGCTGCCGTCCCACTTAGGCAATTTATTCGACAACTGCCGGTGACTGTCACAGTTGTACCAGGTCGCTGATAAAGCGGTGACTGGACCCACCTCCTACCACAATGGCTATGTCAAGTTACGACAACCTACAACAAGCTACTGTAGGGGTTTTGCGTTTCCCTTTATTTCCCTTCGGGCCCAACTGCCCGAGTTATTCTCTCCCTTGTCGGAGGGTCAAACGGCCACCACTCCACTCGAGCGGTTTCCAAGAGAGAGAATACAACAAAAGGGATTCCCCTTGGTTCTAGACCTCGGAATTATGGTGGGATATGATAAAAGGTTGAATTGACCAAAGTGTGCCGATGAGAGAAAACAGAAACCAAGATGGACTCAAAGCAAGTCTAAAATTTACAGGCTTTATTAAACAATGAGAAATCGAATCTCACCAACACTACATAATACGTGGCTAAACTTATGCTTTAAACTAAGACTAAATAATAAACTCATTGAAAAATGGGAAGGCCCCAGGACCAGATGGCTTTAGTAATGAATTTTATAAAAGATTTCAGGAGTCTATTGTACCAAGATTATTTAATTTATACACGCAGGCTTATACTGAAAATAAACTACCAGAAACCCTAGCAGAAGCAACAATAACGCTTATACCAAAAAAAGATAAAGATTTAGATGAGCCTGGTTCTTATAGAGCTATATCACTTCTAAATACGGATCAGAAAATTTTAGCAAAGATTCTAGCTAGAAGGCTAAATAATTATATTAACAATTTAGTAAATACGGATCAAACGGGATTTATACCCAAAAGACAATCATTTAATAATTTGAGAAGGCTTTTTAATATAATGTACTCTCATAAGAAGGACAATGAAGATATCTCAGTGGTCACGTTGGATGCAGAGAAGGCATTTGATCAAGTAGAATGGCAGTATTTATACAAGGTACTCCAAAAATTTAATATGGGAGAGAATTTTATCAGATGGATTAAACTACTTTATGATAGACCTACGGCAAGAATATTAACTAACAATACGCTATCTCCAAAATTTTACTTATCAAGGGGTAATAGGCAAGGGTGTGCCTTATCACCATTGCTATTTGCCCTTATGATAGAACCGCTGGCCGAAAGGATTAGAAATCACCCGAATATTCACGGATATAACAGCAAGGACTCAAAGAATAAAATTTCATTATACGCTGATGATATCCTTTTATATATTACTAATACACAAACGAGTATACCCACCTTATTAACACTAATTGAGGAATTCGGCTCTTTTTCAGGATACAGAATAAATTGGAATAAAAGCGAAATTATGTCTTTAAAACCACAGGATTCGAGACACTTACTAAAATTCCCGTTCAAAATTGCAACAGAAAAATTCATGTACCTGGGTATTCAAATTACGAGAAGACACAAATCATTATTTAGTGCCAATTTTATACCACTATTAAATAAACTGAATGATACGATTAAATTTTGGAAAACGCTTCCACTCTCATTGATAGGTAGAATTAATGCTATAAAAATGACTTTCTTACCACAATTAATATATTTGTTTCAAGCAATCCCAATATATATTCCAAAATATTTTTTCAAAAAATTAGATTCCACTATCACTAATTTTATATGGGACTACAGAACACATAGAATTCAACGAAAGCATTTGTGCAAATCTAAAGAAGTGGGGGGTTTATCATTACCTAACTTTATATATTACTACTGGGCAGTGCATATTAAGAACATAATATACTGGCTAGATAGTTCCACTCAGCAGTTGGAGTGGATAAGAATGGAGAAAGAGGAGTGCTATCCGCACGATATAGGAACGATCCTGCTCTCACCGATAAAATTGAATAGTATAATATATAAGAAGAACCCAATTATTCACAATATAATAAGAATTTGGAAACAAATAAAAGAATCCTTGAAATTAAATAATTTATCAGTACTAACCCCACTATTGAACAACCCCGCATTCAAACCTTCTGTCATCGACAACACATATCAACAATGGGATAGACTGGGGATTAGGAAAGTAGGGGACATGTATGAAGTGGGCAAACTGTTATCATTTCAACAATTAAAATTTAAATTTAAATTGAAGGATAATCAATATTTTAAATATATACAGGTATGTGACTATGAAAAAACATACACATAGATTTCAAACTATATTTTTAGATCCTTTAGAAGAAGCAATGAATATCAAGGCTGATTCACAAAAATTAATATCATACTTTTATAATAATATATTAAATAGAGAATCACCCTCAACAGAAGCATTAAGGGAAGATTGGGAACAAGAGCTAATGACAAAGATCTCGAAGGATAGATGGGAAAAATATTTGATGAATACACATAACGGTTCTATTAATGCAAGACATAATTTAATTCAATTCAAATTATTACATAGACTATATTATTCAAAAACGAGGTTGAATAAATTTTATCCAAACGTCTCTCCCAGATGCGATAAATGTTTGTTTCAAAACGCTAATATAACACACTCATTTGTTGGATGTACAAAGTTGAATAAATTTTGGAGTGATATATTTGATATATTTACAAAGATTTTCAAGTCAAGAATAGAACCCAAAACGGAATGGATTATATTTGGAATAATAGGAGAAGATACCAATTTAAATAAAGATCAAAATGTTTTTTTTAATTATGGGTTAATAATTGGAAAGAAATTGATACTTAAATTTTGGAAAAATACAACCACACCAACTGTTAAAATGTGGATTAGGAATATGATGGACATAGCACGCCTTGAAGAAATGAGACTCCGACTAATAGATAAATATGACCAATTCTTAAAGAGTTGGTCTCCTTTCATCGACTTTTTGGAATCATGTGATGCAGCGGTGCCGTAAGGATTGCCGATTTCAGTTCATGACGCGGATAGAGCTACATCTCCGAATACAGATTTGAAAAATTCTCTTTTAAGGGGCCTTCTCTTCTATTTCTACTTTCCTCTTTCTCTCTTCCTTTTTTTATTTTTTATCTACACACTTCACGTTTTTCTACTCTCTACCATCTATTTTTCCACTTTTTCCCCTTTCTATTGCTTTCTTTTTCTTGTTCTGCTTACTTCTTTCTTATAACATAAAACTAGAGGTTGTACATAGAATGGATTACGGTATTACATAGATGGCACCTAAAATTAGGTGCCACTGTACTGTTTTGTGCTGTATTAACTTCTAATAAAATAAACAAAAAAAAAAAAAAAAAAAAAAAGACTATGGACAGAAAACTATCGGGCACGTCGTAAAACTTACTTTACACGGTTTTACCCCCCTTTATCTTCTCAACCTCTATCGGGAATTTCACCAGGTCACTGGGGTACTTACAGTTGGTCGACACAGGCCCACGAGCTGTCCAGCAGGGCAGAAAGATAGAGTTATAGTTGGGCTCACGAGCTGTCCAGCAGGGCAGAAAGAGAGAGAGTTATAGTTAGGCTCATGAGCTGTCCAGCAGAGCAGAAAGAGGAGTTAAAGTTGGGTTCACCAGCTGTCCAGTAGAGCAGAAAGAGAGAGAGAGTTCTGGCTTGACTTCTGTTTTATACCTGAGCTTCCTTTGAAACCCCCAGGTGGTCCTCTGGATGAAAAGGGCTCTTTTGATGATTCCCAGTTTCGATCTGGCATGAACAATAAACTTCCGATGATAAGGGGTTTGCTGATGTCATGATCCCTCAGCCTGATCGTTATCCCATCGCCTGGACGGGCTCCTATTGTCTCGATGGATGGGTCATCCAAGATGGTGATTGAGCTTGGGCTGGCCTGTTTACCACCGTCTGCTGAGGCTTGGTTCCTTCATTTGTGTATCCAAGATAATCTCGTTATCTTCGCTCAGCCTTTCCTGTCCACACCATTTGCACAGTTGTTTGATGCCCAAGTCCACAGGCCAGACAGGTTTGTGGATTGGGGTTTTTTCCATTGCAGCCAGCAAATTTGTCTTTTTTTTAAATGTCCATGTCCTTATCCGAGTTCTTCCATGATTTTGGAGGATTTTCCCCAATAACTTACATGCCCCTACGATACGTCCAGGCTTGCACGGACCGTATCGATTGACAAAGTTAGTGGGCAACCCTCCAGCCTCAAGAGCTGTAAACACTCCTGGTGAGAAGGTGAAATTATGTACCCCGAAAGCCCCCTTAATTGATAAATTAGGCCCTCGAAGCACATTAACTTACACTATACACCTTTTACTTTACATCAATCCCACAAACCATACAGTACCCTCACGACCATTCCCTGAAAACGCAGGGATTACAACATATATACAAAAACTATTGCACTAGAGTACAGACATTTTACAGTGATGGGGTGTCGTTATGGTGACGTCGGGCGGCTCGATTTACCAGCTGTTGTAATTTGACCATCCTCCTCCGCCTTTTAAATTTGCAATTAATGCATAGCAAATACAGCACAATTATCATCTGGCAGATGATCAGAACATGGGGCACGATACGGACCCATGCTGCAACTATGATCCAGGACTCCAGCTCCCACCAACTTGGTGACTTGATCTCTTCGATCTCCCTGGCGATATCCAGAGTCTTTTGTTCCAGTGAGAAGAAGTGTTTGTGTGACAACTCGACCGCCACCAGCAACTCTTTTAATTTTTCATTCACTGGGGGAATATCATACCCAAAATGGGCAACATAGTTAAATAAGTCAGATACATTTTCTCGTACCGAGAGGTGAACCGAAGAAGTTTCCGGATGGGTAATATTCGCTGCTGTGCCACATGGACTTCTGCCCTAGGATTAAAGCAGAAGCTGCTGTGCGTTATCGGGCACCACAGCTGTGATCCATGCTGATGCCGCTGGGCACTTGTGGTGACACAGTACGTCCCACTGCCTATATACGCCACCTGTGGAGGGACATGGTCTGCTGCCATCGCCTCCATGGTGCAGTTTATAGGCTGTGCCCCAACAGCCCTGAACCCACACTGAGGCCTAGCCTCAGCGCCCATGTGTTGGGGACACAGGATTACCTGTGCTCCCCGGCTCCGACAACCCAAAAGGTCAATGCCTGTCACAGCTTGCTCCCTCACTATGACATAGGGCGGGACCTTCCCGTAGCGAATATGCACCCCCCCACGAACAACTCCCACGTTCTCCACTCGGTACAGAGGAGCTGGTCGTGCCGAGGTTCCCATCACCGGGATTCTTACGACCACTCCCATTATGGTGTGATTGGATTTTCCGCAATCCACCGGTACCGGGTAGGCCTCGGAGGCCACACGAAGCTGACAAGGACTCAAAGTGCTGTTATAAGGGTGTAGCGCTGCTAGGTGCTGGTTGCTTATCCAGGAGGGGACCCGACCTTGCCTCAGGTCTTCCAGGTTGCTCCTCCCCTCCCCCAACAACCACGCACCATACAGCCCACACACCTCATTCTGTGCAGCCTGATCGGACGCATTCCGGTCCTCTTTAATCAAAGCGTTTATCGTTTTTGCATGTGTCTCCAATTGTGCTATGATTTCTGTTAGATGTAGAGTCATTGCCACCTCTTCGTGCAGTCCCGATCCTACCACCGCATTTTCCTCCCCCAGAACCTTTCGTAACTGGCCCTTCAACTGATTGATCTGCAAGGCCAGTTCTACGTTGTCCATGCTATTAATAATAGACGTCCCCATGTTAAATGCTGTAAACCCGTCGTTAACCACCCCTCGTCTTTGCCTACCGGACCCCAAAGTGAAATGCCCTCCCCCGCGGTACATCTCTTCTATGTCTATGTCCCCAAAATCCAGGTTGTGGAATTTCTGGAACATGTCTTTTAGCAGGGCCTGATATAATAATTCCGTCTCGCGGGGGCACCATGCGGGTAACCGCACTTCAGTCAAATCCGATGGACTCCGCCGTGTCCCCGCGACGCGCCACACACATCCGGAGGCACATCATTGCCATCATCCATACGGCGGGGCTACCCATCTGGAAAACAAAGCAAAACACCTCCTTGCCTCCACAAAGCTATCCGCCTAAAATGGCATTTGGGGTTTTGATTTTGTCTGTTGTGGTTTACTTTTCCACAGCACATCCCTTCGATCCCATACTGTCTGTCCCTGTACTCCCCTGTAGCTATACAAAACCCTATATCTAATTACCAAACGCTAACTACACAAACCACAGACAAACCAATGCTATATACAACGCCACCCGTCTCCGGGTGGCCAACTCATAACTGGTCCCCGTCACGCTGGGGCCACCCCTCTGGTGGGCCCACCCGTGCAGGCCAGAACTCCTCCTGTCGAGGGGCCTGACTGCCCCTCACCTCCCTTTTCACTACGGGGTTTTGAGATACCCCTACGTTCCCTGTGGAGACTGGGCTCCCTCCAGCTGCACTCCGAAGTGCCCTGTTTCGGCCACTCTCCTTCCCGGCCTTCCTGTGGCCGGCCCTAGCCCTAGGTTTAATTAGGGATGGGGACCACCTTACTGGGGATTTAGTGACCCTGTCACTCCTACATCTGACCGGGGGTTCCCACACCAGAGGTGATACCTCCATCTCCTCTGTTTCTGCTAGTTCTGCCTCTCTTAGGCAGTCTACGGTACCTGCCTGCGGAGGGCTGGAGTCAGCCTCCTTCTCCGCTGCTTCCAGTCCTCGCCCTGGAACACAGCCGGCTACTTCAGGCTGACTACCTGTGGACTCGACTGGCTCCCCTACGGTTTCCACATCAACCCGGGTCTGTTCCTGATCTTTACCCCCATACGGTCCCTCTATCTTCTCCTGCCTGCAAATGGCTGCTGAGGCAGCCTTTAAAATGGGGTCTTGTGCCTGGACCGTGGTCAGGTCCGGAGCCAAAACCACTCCCGCTCTCTCCTTTTCTCGAGGCTGCTCCCTGGCTGCAGCTACCTGTCCTTCCTCATGGGGGTCCCATGCTTTCCCACTCCTGGCTCCTTCCCTGGCCAAGCGATCCACCCTCTGACTTCCTTCACCCCGTGGACTATAGGCCGCCCCACTAGATAGAGGGGATGTACGGGGATTGTCCCATGTGGCCAATGGTACTGGAAGCACCAGTGTCCAGCAGGTAACTCCCGACCACATCCTGGACCTCCATATTGACCCAGGGTCTCCCACATGGGCCACACTCTAACGGGCATAGGAATGTGGGCTGTTTCGCTGGCAGTCATAAAGGTGCCGGGGGTGTGGATAAGGGCACGCCCTGCCCTGTTGCCATGGCTACCTCTCCGGACCCTCCCGTCTTTGACTGCAAATAGGTAATTAGGTCTTTTATATCTATTGTTACCGGGGTCCTATCCCCCACTGCTCTACTTAGGTTTCTGCACTCCCTCTTGTAGTGCCCGGGCTTCCCACACCTGTAGCACTCCGGCCTCATCTCTGAAGAGGTCCGGCTGCCTTCCTGTTTCCACTGCCTCCCTTCTGGGGGGTGCCGGTACTATTTCGTGCACCTTGCCCTTAAAGGGCTCCTCCTCACTTCTCTCCCCATTGCGATATGCAAGGGTGGGCTTCCTGATCACCTCCGCCTCGTTAAGGTTTGGGTCAGCTGGGTCGAACCAGTGCACGGCCTTTGCCCTAACTTGTGGGAGGCAATTCGCCACCAGAGTCATCAGCCAGTGAGCTGTTCTCTCATCTAAATTCTGCCTATCTAAAGGCATACCACATGCTCCCTCGTACACTGCCCACAGCCTGTCTGCGAACATGTCCAGGGACTCAGCTACCTGCTGCTTCGTCTCCCCCACCCTGGTGAAAGGACTACACTGATTCAACCCCATGGCCTCCAGAACCGCTGTCTGTGCTGCTACCCCATGTTTCAGGTCTTCCCCCTTCCCTGGAGGTCACCGCCTTGCATAGGTATGAATCTAGGGTCATCAGTAGCAGCTTTACCCGTTCTACCTCATCGCAATCGTTTATGTCGGCTGCACCTCCATAAAATGCAATGACGGGTCTCCCGCCCTGGTTAACCTGGGAACGTGAGCCACCATCCCCCTCAGCACATGTGCCCCATGGGGAATGATGATATCACTCTCTATGGGCCCCCTATCTGCCAGCCCTACCAGGGGACCATATTTCCTTTGCCGTACTGGGCACATCTGCCCTACCCGGGGCTGTTGCCCATTTACCCCCGGCTCTCCCACCATGATCGGTAACCCCACCACCTCGTGGTGTGCTACACATGGCGCAGACGCCGCTAACTGAGGGTGCTCTCCCGCCCCTCCTTGGGCCTGTCCCTCCCCGGACAACCCGAACCCCCACCTGCCGACCCGGACCTATCCCCGGCGCCTCAGGAGGCGGTCTATTCCCCTTTGCCCCTGGGGAATCATCTGCTGAGGGAAGCCCTCTGCCCCCGGGGGACCCCCCTGGTCCTACCAGGTGAACCCGTCCCCTAGTCTGGGACAGAGTCTCCTCCAGCTGCGCTATCCTCGCCTGGCAAGGCCCGTGATCACTATCCACTAGCTCGCTACGGGCCACCCTGTATGCTGCTTGGATATCTTGGAACTTTCCCTCCAGCTCCCTGCACTTCTGTGTACTCTGAGCCAGGAGTTCCTGGGCGTTCCGTTCCCTCTCCTTTGCCTCTACCACCTGGCATTGGAGGAATTCCTGGGCATTTCTGTAGGACACCCTCGCCTGCAAGATACACTGCCTGGCTTTACTGCATTCCTCAGATAGCCCTTCCCCTTCTCTACCGCTTTCTTCAGCGCTGGCCCTAGCTTCTCTCAGTTGCTCTTCCAGTCTATCTACCTGTCTCTGCATTTTTGCTACCTGCTGTGATAGGCACGCTAGCCAAACTGCCTTTTCCTGCCCTTCATTATACGCCTTGCTTTCTGTCCATTGAGCAGCAGCTGCTGCAGGCTGCTGTGCTGTCAACAATGCTATCACCCATTGTTTGGTGAGATTGATTTTTTTAAACAGATAAGAGGAGATTCTCTCCTCCATTTTGCTACGTTCTCTCACCCCCTCTGGCAAATCACATATCCCAAACCACCGAGGTCCTGCCATGGTCGCCATTCTGTAGGGGTTTTGCGTTTCCCTTTATTTCCCTTCGGGCCCAACAGCCCGAGTTATTCTCTCCCTTGTCGGAGGGTCAAACGGCCACCACTCCACTCGAGCGGTTTCCAAGAGAGAGAATACAACAAAAGGGATTCACCTAGGTTCTAGACCTCGGAATTATGGTGGGATATGATAAAAGGTTGAATTGACCAGAGTGTGCCGATGAGAGAAAACAGAAACCAAGATGGACTCAAAGCAAGTCTAAAATTTACAGGCGGTCCCTCACTGTGGTGGATGTTAATGTGTGTTTATTGTTGTTTTATTGTATTGTATTATATGTATGACTGCTGCAATTTCGTTCAGACTAAGTCTGAATGACATAAAAGGCTATCTATCTATCTATCGAATCTCACCAACACTACATAATACGTGGCTAAACTTATGCTTTAAACTAAGACTATGGACGAAAAACTATCGGGCACATCGTAAAACTTACTTTACACAGTTTCACCCCCCTTTATCTTCTCAACCTCTATCCTATTTCGGGAATTTCACCAGGTCACTGGGGTACTTACAGTTGGTCGACACAGGCCCACGAGCTGTCCAGCAGAGTAGAAAGAGAGAGAGTTATAATTGGGCTCACGAGCTGTCCAGCAGGGCAGAAAGAGAGAGAGTTATAGTTGGGTTCACGAGCTGTCCAGCAGGGCAGAAAGAGAGAGAGTTACAGTTGGGCTCACGAGCTGTCCGGCAGAGTAGAAAGAGGAGTTACAGTTGGGCTCACGAGCTGTCCAGTAGAGCAGAAAGAGAGAGAGAGTTCTGGCTTGACTTCTGTTTTATACCTGAGCTTCCTTTGAAACCCCCAGGTGGTCCTCTGGACGAAAAGGGTTCTTTTGATGATTCCCAGTTTCGATCTGGCATGAACAAAAGGCTTCCGATGATAAGGGGTTTGCCGATGTCATGATCCCTCAGCCTGATCGTTATCCCATCGCCTGGACGGATTTGCCCCAATAACTTACACTAACGACAACCGGCAACCCATATAACCATATAACCATATAACCATATAACCATATAACCAGCACGGATACATGCCATCTCGGCCCTACAAGTCCGTGCCGAAAACTTATTTTCCCCTAGTCCCATCTACCTGCGCTCAGACCATAACCCTCCATTCCTTTCCCATCCATATACCTATCAATTTATTTTTAAATGATAAAATCGAACCTGCCTCCACCACTTCCACTGGAAGCTCATTCCACACAGCTACCACTCTCTGAGTAAAGAAGCTCCCCCTCATGTTACCCCTAAACTTCTGTCCCTTAATTCTGAAGTCATGCCCTCTTGTTTGAATCGTCCCTACTCTCAATGGGAAAAGCTTATCCACGTTAACTCTGTCCTATCCCTCTCATCATTTTAAAGACCTATCAAGTCCCCCCTTAACCTTCTGCGCTCCAAAGAATAAAGACTTAACTTGTTCAACCTTTCTCTGTAACTTAGTTGCTGAAATCCAGGCAAATTTTAGTAAATCTCCTCTGTACTCTCTCTATTTTGTTGACATCCTTCCTATAATTGGGCGACCAAAATTGTACACCATACACCCAAATTTGTCTCACCAATGCCTTGTACAATTTTAACATTATATCCCAACTTCTATACTCAATACTCTGATATATAAAGGCTAGCACACCAAAAGCTTTCTTTACCACCCTATCTACATGAGATTCCACCTTCAGGGAACTATGCACAGTTATTCCTAGATCCCTCTGTTCAACTACATTCCTCAATTTGCCACCATTTACCATGTACTATTTTGATTTGTCCTGCCAAGATGTAGCACCTCACACTTATCAGCATTAAACTCCATCTGCCATCTTTCAGCCCATTCTTCCAAATGGCCTAAATCTCTCTGTAGACTTTGGAAATCTACTTCATTATCCACAACACCACCTATCTTAGTATCATCTGCATACTTACTAATCCAATTTACCACACCATCATCCAGATCATCGATGTACATGACAAACAACAGTGGACCTAACACAGATCCCTGAGGCACCCCACTAGTCACCGGCCTCCAACCTGACAAACAGCCATCCACCATTACTCTCTGACATCTCCCATTCAGCCACTGTTGAATCCATCTTGCTACTCCTGCATTAATACCCAACAATTGAGCCATCTTAACCAACCTTCCATGAGGAACCATGTCAAAGGCCTAACTAAAGTCCATATAGACAACATCCACTGCTTTACCATCATCAATTTCCCTAGTAACCTCTTCAAAAAATTCAAAATATTTAGTCAGGTTCAACCCATTATGACGTCCACCTCGACCACACCTACGACAACCTACGACCACACAGGCGACAACCTACGACAACCAAAGTCAACCTACATCCTCCCACGACAAGCTACGACAAGCAACAACCCTGTCGTTGACAACTGAAGACAACTGATGACAATTCAGTCGCCGGTACCTGTCGCCGGTTGATGTAGGTTGACGTGGGTAGTCGCCAATTGAATTCACCAAAGTCAGCACCCAGCGTTAACCAACGTCACCTGGCGACAACCTGCGTTATCCTGGCGACAACTTACGGCAGCACCTACGACAGGAGAAAACAAGCTACGTGAAGCCCACAGTTGCCAAAAAGTTTTGAACATTTCAAAATCCAGCGGTGACCAGGGAAACCTTACAACTCTTTAGGTGACTTGAGGAAATTACTCACAACCAAACAGGGGCCACCCCGTGACCACGTGGCAACAGCCTAGTTGCCCGTAGTCTGCAAAAAAATTGCCCATGTTGGACAGGGGCTTTAGACCCACATTTTACTCTGCTCCTGAAGCTGAACCTGTTTTAAGTAGTCAATGGATATAAGTTTTGTAATTACTCAGAGCTTGAAAATGAACAAAAAGTTCAAGTTATCCACCAGCAAACAACAACTAACTCAAGAGAAGAAAATGTAGGTCTAAAGTAGACTGATTGCCCTTCTGCATCAATCAGAAACAATATAGACACTTTCAATTACACTTATAAAAATATAGAAGGATGGCCTTTAGTTTCAAGAAGAGAAATCTCATTAGTCCCATTCCTCCTCCTTATTTCTCTGAACTGCTGCAAGTAAGAATTCAATTGTTCAATTTTCGGTGCATTCTGTCACATGCGAGCTTTATTTTTTTTGAAGAAATAAATTACAGTAATTAATGAATTTATTATCAGAACTTATAATGCAGGAAGCAACCCCTCACAGTCAGCACTGTGATCAGGATTGAACATGAGCCTTTGGAGCTGTGTATCTGCAGCATTGACATCTGCATAACTTGACCACTGAATCCAAGTTACAAGTTACAAGTTACATTTATTGTCACATACACCAATTGGTGCAGTGTAATTTGAGTTACCATGCAGCACACAAATAAGATAAACACAACATTATAGAATTTAACATAAAACATCCCCCACAGCAGAATCATCATTTCCCACTGTGAGGTAAGGCAACAAAGTTCGGTCAGCTTCCTCTTGTTCACCTGTGGTCAAGGCCTATTGAGGCCTCTGCAGTCACTGCAATGGCAGCGCGATGTTTCAGGCCCTCTAGCCGGGATGATCAGATGATCGGAGCTCTGGCATCGTAATGGAAGAACACTCTCAGAGGCTTGGAGTTTCCAAATCGGCCGCTTCCTACCGGAGACCGTGGCTACTGAAGTCCACAGGCCGAGCTGGGCAGAGCTCCAACACTGGTGATCCTTGGCTATTGATCCCAGGCCTCCGCAATGTTGAAGTCAGCCCCACCGCAGCTGGAAGCTCCGCAAACCACAGCTCCACTGTGTTAAAGTCAGCAGGCCCAACACACCGAAGCTTCAACATGGCGATCCCGGTAAGGCATCGCCTGCTCCGCGATGGTAATTCAGTGCTGCACCGCTGCTGAACCTCTGGCAGGTCTCCGGCAGAAAAGGCCACGCCAATCCAGGTGGTAGACCGCGAGGGGGGGCGAAGATGCGGCTCGGAGAAAAGACGGATCCTCAACCATGCAGTGACTGAGAAGACGGCTTTCCCCTCTCCCCCACACCCCCACCCCTCACATTAAAAAAACGAAAAGATCTCCAAAACAAAACTTTGACAGGCTAAAAATAACAAAAAGGATGAAAGGACAGGCAGCTGCTGGCGAGGCTGCCACACTCGATGGTGCCACCAATGACATCCAACAGGCTAATTGGAGGAAAACATAAAGATGTTAAAAATATCCTCTTTTTGATCATAAAAGATGTAGCCAAACACCATATGTGAAACCCAGAAAAGACTCTCGTAAAATTTATTATTGGATATTTATGCAGATGGTGAAAGATGACATCAGCATCATTTAATGTAATTACATTTTAAATAATACAACATAAAATTAATCTTATGAGATAAAACATAATTTCCCTTTATAAAACCTAGTAAACATCCCTAATCTCGTCAGTGATCTTCACTGGAAAATGCAGAAGATCAATGATCTGGCCAATGATCAGGTAGTAATCTGATTAATAATGTCTGGTTTAGCAGCTTTACACTAATCAGATTTAATAATATTCAGTTCATACCAGTACGTTTCTCTTCTATAAAATAAACTAGGAAATTGAGATAAAAGGAGGAAGAGACATTTATCTCCAGTTTATTATAACCATATGGTACAAGTTGAAATGCAGTAAACAAGTGCCAGATTAAATAATAGCTCCTATCTCACTCTTCACCATTAAAATAATTTGCTGAACATTTCAGAATATCCTTTTTAGGTTATGATATGTAAAACTATATAAAGAGATTTTAATGGGTATTTGTCAATAATTGAATGTATTCAAATATTAATTTCAGAACAAATTCTTGTGCTAAGATAAATGAAACGCATGCAACAGCTAGATATTATTTTTCTGAAATATAAGCTGAGAAATTAAAATATCTATATCTTTGTTTCAACTCTACGCATAGGAAAACTCATTTCTTTCAGAGCAGAATCCAATTATAAGCATTTCCATCCAAAATCAATTGCCGAGGAAGTACCACCAAACACCAAGTCACAAATCACACATGCTAATAGGCCTTTCTCACGGGGCGACTTGATGCAAGATGTAACCAGAGTGAAGTGGTCGTGGTCTAGCACGATATCACACGATATAACGGGGGGGTAGACAAAGAGTTCCCACGGTACTCGGCATTTCTGTTATTTGTGCGAGTGCCTTGTCCGCCTCCTGAGCTTTCCCGTTAAATCTTGACTGACATTGTAAGCTGTCAAGTGTAATTAAATCATCACTTGGCACAAATGATGTCACTTTTTTTTTCACACACTATAAATATCCTCCCTTGGTTGAATTGGTATATACACACACAAAGCAGAGTTTTACTGTGTATGTGGGAAACACAGAGGGAGTGAGCACAGTTAATCGGTCTTTACTGTGTGTGGGAGAGGAGGAGAAAGAGACGTACACTCACAGAGGCAGAGTCTCTCAGCCTGTGTGAGAGGGAGGGAGGGAGAGAGAGAGAGGCACACACAAGGTGGATGTGAAATCTCACCTGCCTGTTTCAGTGACAGACACCCGCCGCCAGTAAATGAAGACACCCCCATCTGTCTCCCCCTCCTCTCCCTCGACTCCCCCACCTTTCCCTCCCAACTCCAGTCCCGTCCCGACCCCCTGGGAAACTGAAGGGAGCAACAATCAACTGCTGCCTGCCCGCTGAGTTAAAGAGTTCCCACGGTAGTAAGACGATGTTAGTTGCGCCCAAGTTTAAATTTCCAACGTGTGTTTCAGAGTAAATCAAAAACTGTCTGAATCAGCAAGTTAGACACAAAATGCTGGAGTAACTCAGCAGGCCAAGCAGCATCTCTGGAGAAAAGGAATAGATTCCATTTTTGGTCGGGACCCTTCTTCGGGATAATTGTAGGGGGGAACTGGAAGCAAGAAAAGACTGGGACAAATCAGGGCCAACAACAGATGATCTCAGCAGAGTATTTTGAAGAGGGGTCCCGACCCGAAATGTCGCCTAACCCTTTCCTCCAGAGATGTTGCCTGACCCACTGAGTCCCTCCAGCACTTTATGTCTATATTTGGTTCCCTGATAGGCCAATTGTTGGCTAGGGATAGTGTGATCCCAAGAGGGAACCATCGTTGCAAACCTTGGACTGGTTAACCGACATTTACTGCGTGGGGGTGGCGGGGGCAGGAGGGGGTGGGCGGGGGAGAGAGAGAGAGTGTAAGTTACCAAAAATTAAATATTTCAATGTCCATAGTGAACACAGACACAAAATGTTGGAGTAACTCAATGGGTCAGGCAACATCTCTGGAGAAAATGAACAGGTGGCGTTTGTGTCTATCTTCGGTAAAAACCAGCATCCGCAGTTCCTTCCTGCACAATGGATCTCAGTGTCAAGTCTCTGACTCCCGTTGGCAGGCCATTCGGCCCACAGCCCGCCCAGCGATGACTAACCAATGTCACAGGGGGATGGTGTGAAGGTGGAGTTAGACAGAGCTTGATTAATGTTACGGTTGGGGAATGGGCCATAATATGGCCAGGGAAACGCTGTTATTCATGACGTCCCCTCCGCCCTTTCTCAGCTGTTCTCCATCGCACTCCTGGCCACACAAAAATTTATACTTTAAGAAGGAATACACGGAACATTTAAACTCAGAACGCTTCTAACAGAATGAGCCATGTGAGCACTGATCATTCGCCCTGTATTTGCATTTGACAAAATAGACGGAAAAAAATTGTTTAAAAGTGTTCATACCTTTTGCTATGCCTAATTGGCCCTGACCTCTGCGAAAATAGTCTGATATTTGTAGGTGAAATGTCACCAACAATAATTGATTCTATTATTAGTTGACTAATAATTGACTATATTAGTGGAAAGATGCAATTCTGATCTAATATTAATAGTGCCTCTATCTTTGGAAGCAACACCAACAATTTATTAAATCTGACTACATGCGGCACAGTGGTAGAGTTTCTGCCTCACAGCCCCAGAGACCGGGGTTCGATCCTGACCATGGGTGCACCGGTTTCCTCTCACACTCCATAGATTACAGGTTTGTAAGTTAATCGGCTTCGGTAACATTGTAAAATTCTTCCTGGAGTGTATAAGAATAGGTGATCGGCGCGGACTCGGTGGACCGAAGGGCCTGTTTCCGCACTATATCTCTAAAATCTGAAGTTAGGTAATGTCTAAAGGAACTGCAGATGCTGGTTAATACGCACAAAAGGACACAACATGTTGGTGTAACTCAGCAGGTAAGTCAGATCTGGGAAGAAAAACATAAAAAGCTGGACTAAGTCAGCGTGTCAGGCAACATCTCTGGAGAAAACCAATAGGTGGCGATTCGAATCGGAACCCTTCTTCAGACATCCTAATCGGAATTGAGTCTGAAGATGTGTCTCGTTCCGAAACATCACCTATTTTTCTCCAGAGATGCTGCTGGACTCGCTGAGTTACTCCAGCTTTTTGTGTCTGTCTTCGTTTTATACCAGCATGTGCAGTTCACTCCTTTACACGGGTCTCTGGAGAACATTGATTGGTAGCGTTCCGGACCCTGCTTTGGAAAGGCATCGATCGGCGAGGACTCCGAGCTGTATCTCTCAAAGAAGTACATGTGAAAAATTTCTCACGGACCATAAAAATGCGAGACCTTTCAGTAAAGTCCCTTTTAAAGATTATAGTTATTTTATTGAATCTCATTAACATAACTCATGAATAAGTTGATGTCCATATGCGGTTGCAAATCTTTATTTTTTAAATTCAATCCCACAGAAGACAATTTTTACTCACTTTCTGTCCCCTCTGTCCAGCTTCCGGGTTCACCGTTCGCAGGAGTTCCCACGGTGCACGCAAGAGTCAGTACGGATATCGCACTGGCCACTACGTGCATATAATGTTGCAATGTTCAACCACAAGTGTACAAGTCACTCTTGGAGAAATTCAAGCTTGTTTGAATTTTCTCCCGAGTCACCAAGTTACACGAGTACCTGCCGTTAGTTCCACGGTGGTCCACGGTGGTCCACGAATGCCGTACGGTTATCGCAAGAGGTTCCCACGATGTTCAACTCTGGTTAACTCTTGCGTCAAGTCGCCCCGTGAGAAAGGGGTTTAATGATGCTACTTCTGCAGTACTGTGCACGTCAATATGTAATTCACCAAGTAGACTTCCTTTCAGATTTTTGTTGTGGAAATTAGTTCACCTGGCTCTGAAGTATGTTTGCTACTGCACACTCGCAGAAATGCAAAATATTACCAGTCGTAGTTTCTTCACTACCGAATAATTTGAAAATTGTTTTCTTAATCAGGTCAGTCTAATGTTGGGAATCCAACATGGGTAGATTCCATTCAATTTACTCACATAACAGCATTCCTTGAGGCATCCAGCCCACATACTTGGCTCTTGAGGAGCACTTCTATCAGTTTGCAAACTTCGTTAATTAGACACTTCTATCGGTTTGCAAGTTTCTAGTTAATTAGACAATTCAAATTACATTTTCTGTATTCAAAACCAAAGTCACCAGTTTCAGGAAAGGAAGCTGAGAAATTAATCTACATTGTTAAATATGTGATATAAAGTTATGGTATATAAGCAAATTAAAGATTGGGTTCTGGCCCTGTTTCTGCATCCACAGCTATTGCAGATTTTCCTTGTCTGTCTGTGGACTTCACAATGGAATCTGCTGTAGATTTGGGACTGAGTTTGAGTCCAGATCTGCACTTCAGAGAAGAACAGTAGCCTGGCTGACAGGCACTCAGTGGCTGGTATATAGTGCCCAAAGTTCAGTATCTGGTGCTAGGAAGATGGCTAGTACTCTGGGTTGCAAGGGGTCTTTGATTAGGAAAGGTTCCTATAGTTCAAGGCCTAGACATGTGTGGCTCTGGAGTGAATGTGCAGACTGAGGTCTGAGGAGAAGTGGGCTGCCAGAGATAGATCTCACAGGGTACACAAAAATGCTGGAGAAACTCAGCGGGTGCAGCAGCATCTATGGAGCGAAGTAAATAGGCAACGTTTCGGGGCGAAACCATTCGTCAGTATGAAGAAGTGTTTTGGCCCGAAACGTTGCCTATTTTCTTTGCTCCATAGATGCTGCTGCACCCACTGAGCTTCTCCAGCATTTTTGTGTACCTTCGATTTTCCAGCATCTGCAGTTCCTTCTTAAACACTAGATCTCACAGGGATTTGGCTTGCTGCCAGATACCTGTGCAATTCATGGTGGTAAGGTGTGAAGAGGTTTGTAGCATGATTGATAGAAGTGGTATCTGGTTATTTCTTTGTTGAGGGTGATGTAATGAATAAAGAATGGGTCACCAAGCAGTTGGGGGTGATGCTAGGAGAATTGTGATTTGTTGGTAGTGTGACGATTAGTCTCTTGGAAAGAGATTCAAGACTGAGGACTTTGGATGGATGTGCTATGAGATCAAGGCCTGAGTCTGGACATCAGGAAAGCAGGGTTATCAGGAGATTACAGGTGGGAAGTGGGGATTGCCCTAATGGAGGCTAAGTGAAGGGCTAGCAGTGCAGATGAGTTAAAACAAACAAACAAATGGGACCAATATGGGCCAGGGTCCAAATATTGGGCTGTGACTGGCTTTGTGAATCCATCTTTAAATCTTACAGGTGAAAAATAGAGTTATTTTGGAACTAGTGACAAGAACATTTCAGTACAACATGATCTAATTTGTCAAGAAGTGTCGCACTGAGTGTAGAGTCATGCTGTCCATGACTAATGAACTCCCATCACCGATGCACGAGTGAGTCATCTTTCCGAAGATTGCTTTTGGAATAGAGCAACTTTCAGAAGCCTGACATGTAGAAAAATAACACTGCTTGTCTGAATTTATAGGCCTGCAGAATTTTCTGTTTTATTTTGCATTTTCAAACTTCAGAGTATCTTGATTCTGCTTCAACCAATTACATCTACATAGAAACATAGAAACATAGAAATTAGGTGCAGGAGTAGGCCATTCAATATGATCATGGCTGTTCATCCAACTCAGTATCCCGTACCTGCCTTCTCTCCATACTCCCTGATCCCCTTAGCCACAAGGGCCACATCTAACCCTCTTAAATATAGCCAATGAACTGGCCTCAACTACCCTATGTGGCAGAGAGTTCCAGAGATTCACCACTCTCTGTGTGAAAAAAGTTCTTCTCATCTCGGTTTTAAAGGATTTCCCCTTATCCTTAAGCTGTGACCCCTTGTCCTGGACTTCCCTACATCGGGAACAATCTTCCTGCATCTAGCCTGTCCAACCCCTTAAGAATTTTGTAAGTTTCTATAAGATCCCCTCTCAATCTCCTAAATTCTAGAGAGTATAAACCAAGTTTATCCAGTATTTCTTCATAAGACAGTCCTGACATCCCAGGAATCAGTCTGGTGAACCGTCTCTGAACTCCCTCTATGGCAATAATGTCCTTCCTCAGATTTGGAGACCAAAACTGTATGCAATACTCCAGGTGTGGTCTCACCAAGACCCTGTACAACTGCAGTAGAACCTCCCTGCTCCTCTACTCAAATCCTTTTGCAATGAAAGCTAACATACCATTCGCTTTCTTTACTGCCTGCTGCACCTGCATGCCTACCTTCAATGACAGGTGTACCATGACACCCAGGTCTCGCTGCATCACCCCCTTTCCCAATCGGCCACCATTTAGATAATAGTCTGCTTTCCCGTTTTTGCCACCAAAATGGATAACCTCACATTTTTCTCCACATTATACTGCATCTGCCAAACATTTGCCCACTCACCCAGCCTATCCAAGTCACCTTGCAGTCTCCTAGCATCCTCCTCACAGCTAACACTGCCCCCCAGCTTAGTGTCATCCGCAAACTTGGAGACATTGCCTTCAATTCCCTCATCCAGATCATTAAGATATATTGTAAATAGCTGGGGTCCCAGCACTGAGCCTTGCAGTAACCCACTAGTCACTGCCTGCCATTGTGAAAAGGACCCGTTTACTCCTACTCTTTGCATCTAATTTCCTCATTCCTCCCATTTCCTCATTTGTTGTTGTTGTCCCATCTAATTTCTGATGTAATCTACCAAGCCAGCTTGTCTCAGTTGTTTTCTCCTCCCCACTTCATACATTTAGTATTTTAGGTACACAAAATTGCTGGAGAAACTCAGCAGGTGCAGCAGCATCTATGGAGCAAAGGAAATAGGCAATGTTTCGGGCCAAAACCCTTCGTCAGATTGATGGGGGGTGGGGGGCAGGGAGAAGAAAGGAAAAAGGAGGAGGAGGAGCCCAAGGGCTGAGGGAGTGATAGGAAGGGGAGGGGACATCAAGGGCTAACAAAATTGGGAGAATTCAATGTTCATCCCCCCAGGATGCAAGCTCCCCAAGCGGAATATGAGATGCTGTTCCTCCAATTTCCGGTGTTGCTCACTCTGGCCATGGAGGAGACTCAGGACAGAGAGGTCGGATATGGAATGGGAGGGGGAGTTGAAGTGCTGAGCCACTGGGAGGTCAAGTTGGTTATTGCGGACTGAGTGCAGGTGTTCGGCGAAACGATCGCCAAGCCTCCGCTTGGTCTCACCGATGTAGATCTGCTGACATCTAGAGCAGCGGATGCAATAGATCAGGTTAGAGGAGGTGCAGGTGAACCTCTGTCGCACCTGGAATGACTGCTTGGGTCCTTGAATGGAGTTGAGGGGGGAGATAAAGCGACAAGCGTAGCATCTCATGCGGTTGCAACGGAAAGTGTCCGGGGAGGGGGTGGTATGGGAGGGAAGGGAAGAATTGACAAGGGAGTTATGGAGGGAGAAGTCTTTGTGGAAGGCAGACATGGGGGGAGATGGGAAAATGTGGCGAGTGGTGGGGTCACGTTGGAGGTGGCGAAACTGATGGAGGATTACTTGTTGTATGTGACGGGTGGTGGGGTGAAAGGTGAGGACTAGGGGGATTCTGCCCTTGTTGCGAGTGGGGGGATGGGGAGAGAGAGCAGCGTTGTGGGGTATGGAAGCAACCCTGGTGCGAGCCTCATCAATGGTGGAGGAGGGGAACCTCCGTTCCCTGAAGAATGAGGACATTTCAGATGCCCTGGTGTGGAAGCCTCATCCTGGGAGCAGATGCGGTGCAGACGGAGGTATTAGGAGTAGGGGATGGAGTCCTTACAGGAAGCAGGGTGGGAAGAAGTGTAAGAAGTTTAGGACTTCTTTGACAATGGAATATTGAACTGTGTAGATAGCTGAACTTATTTCTTACTGGATGCTGTCTGATCTGGCTATTCTTATGGTTTTTTTTTACCTCATACACAGTTAGAGACACAAGAGTCTGCAGATGCTGGGATCGGGTGCAATAAACAAATTGCTGCAGGAACTCAATGGGTCGAGCAGCATCCGGGGATGGAGGTAAGAGGGAAGAATTGTTAATGTTATGGGTCTAGACCCAGCAAATTTTGCATTCTCAGTTGATGGCATATTTTTAATTCCAGTGAATAACAAGAAATTAACATATTAAAGCATGTCTTTCGCCATGTTTTATTATGCCCGTGCGCCTCAACGCGACCACGAGGTCACGTAATTTGTGTGCCAAGGACACGTAAGTGGGACAGGCCCTTAAAGTCAACAATCTCAGGTCATAACGTAATAAGGAATTAGGCCATTCGGCCCACCAACTCTACTCTACCATTCAATCATGGCTGATCTATCTCTCTCCCCGAACCCTATTCTCCTGCCTTCTCCCAATAACCTCTGACACCTGTACTAATCTAGAATCTATCGACAGTGTCTCTGCCTTAAAATTATCCACTGACCTTGCCTCCACATCCATCTGCGGCAAATAATTCCACAGATTCATCACCCTCTGACTAAAGAAGGGCATGGTTTAGATCAGAGGACTTGAATATTACAGCCATAATAATAACAATGACTGAGAGAAGGGCAATCTGGCAGCTCAAAATTCCAAGGTGTAGATGCCACAGAAGTGATAGAGATGCAGATAGGTGGGGAGATGGGTGCATTTTTTGATCAGAGATTGGTCAAGAAAGGGGAAATGGAGTGATTTAAATACCATTACATCTCTAAATGGTAAATGGTTTCAGGCTGCTTCTAGTTAATGTAACAAACCTTCCACTGTGGACGACTTCATTTTACAAATCACCTCGATCAGTATAGTTCTCTATCAGTAATACACTTGTGCCAGAATCGTTGAAATCTCTGGAGATGAGACTTAACTTTCCTTCTTACCAACAAATCAAGCAGAAGGAATGGGTCATTTTTTTTTTTACCGTAAGTAGGTCTTCCTACTGTTTCTAGCAGAATTAATAATATAGGGACCAACAATATTCATAGCATCAAGAGCACAGGCAAGGAATATTCATGGATGATGCTCAGTCTTCCCTGAGTTAGCTAATGAAATTGATGGTATTTGAGATACCACAGCAGTTGCATATTGTGGAAAGGTCCACGGGGAATGTGAGTTTATTGATAGGGCATTTAAACTGGGAGAATCTACAATATTTTCCAGTTAAATATCTTCCTGGATGCAGATGTGCGCATTTTGACACAAATGATGTCCACCAAGGCAAGACGCCAGGGAGCAAATTGCATCTGAAGAACTGTGTGCCACAGGATATGCATGTGACTAAACAAAATCAGGCAACCTTCATTTAAAGTCATATTACTAAATTTAAATGGGAACATGTCTATACTCAGTAATAAATTGTCACTTAAATTGGTCAATCATGTTGCTTTTTCCTCCTTCACACAAAATGATTTGATTATTATCAACAGTCGATATTTCCTGTCAAAGATTAGAATGCATATTTTAAAAATATCTTTAGTGCTGATGGTCTGACTTCTCAGTAACTCAGTTCAGCTGTTGCAGAATAATTTGTTTATAATTATACTAAACACAAAGAGTTCTATAAATAAAGTACAAAGAGGCCGGTTAAAGTGGAAATGTAAGCCATGTGGCTGTACTCTTAACCAGAGACTTTCATTTCTCAACGATTCTTTATTTAACAAACATATAACATCCATTAACAAGAACCAGACATGTTCTGCTTCCCAAAATTAACTTTTGATTTTTTTTCCCAAATGATAAGAATTAAGACAAGCACAAAATAAAAATCCTGACTTAAAATTTGAAATGCTGAGAGGATTTGTTTGAACTTTCCATGTTTAAATACAATTTGGTTGAAACATTGAATATGGTGCAATAAACGTTTGCTCTTTAAAGAAGCTGTTATTTTCATTTCCAGGCAGCAACATCATTTTAATCAACCTTCACTGTGTCAGTTAACCATTCAGTAAAACCAACAGCCCATCAGAATTGCTCAATTATTTGCCTCCCACAAAATTTATTCTCATCCAAGCTTCAAGCCTTGAGACCCTCATCTTGTTTTAAAAATTAATTACTTCCTTTTCGCTGCATCTTCCCGTTGATTCCCTTCAGTTTTATTTCTCATATAAAATGAGAATGTTTTTGTCCTTACTAACAAGTACTTTTGCTCTTATTATTAAACAGGTCAATACATGAATTACTCGTGAGAGGAACTGGGGTAGAAATTGTCTTTGGTTACTGTTGAAACACAGGGTGAGAACATTTGCTTCCTATTACATAATCCTCTGTACATTCAGTTGCAATGACTTCAATATGGGAGAGGTGTGCAATGAACAAACAATGGTTTTTTTTCCACTGGTATATAATGTCCAGTGTCTGGGAAGTCCATTCTATAAAGCTATACTTTCCACTTTAAAGAATCATTCATATTTGGAAAAACAAAATTTGGCAGAAAATGGGATTAAATGAATATCTTCCAATGACATTATTTTAAACATTCTCTTGTTTTAAATGCTTGCTGCCCAGCTGAGCCAATGAATCCTGCAGCTTTGAGGATTATAATGAACTGCAGACCTGAATATGTTATGGATTCCCAGAAGGGCAAGGTCCTCCCAAGAAACATGTTGCCAAGTAAACTCACACTTCGTGCTCAGAGGCCATGATATTCAATCACATTAGAATTGCCTTCTGCTTATTTTCCTCATGTCATCCCTAGAGATAAATTTAAGAATGGATATTGACCTGACAATTTTTTTTATTGCTCGGATTCGAAACATTGAATAGGGGATGTAAGTTAAAATTGTACAAGGCTTGGTGAGACCAAATCTGAATGGTGTACATTTGTTGCCCAATTATAGGAAGGATGTCAACAAAATCGAGAGAGTCAGAGGAGATTTACTAGAATGTTGCCTGGGTTTCAACAACTAAGTTACAGAGATAGGTTGATAAGTTAGGTCAAGAAGGTTAACAAAATGACAAGCTGATTAGAATTGCCTTCTGCTTATTTTCCTCATGTCATCCCCAGAGATAGGGAAGATTCAAACAAGAGGACATGAAGAATTAAGGACAGAAGTTTGAACTTGACTAGAGAGTTTTTTAATGAGCTCCCAGGGAAGTGGTCAGTTTCATTGGTATTATTTAAAAATCTTTAGGCATATGGATGAGAAGGGAATGGAGGGTTATGGTACGAGTGCAGGCAGACTAAGGGGAAAAAATTTGTTCGGCATGGTTGTAGGGCCGAGATGGCCTGTTTCCTGCTGTAATAGTTTAATGTTCAACTGGTGTGTATAAATGGAACCTGTATAAAGTAGTTCACAATATCCATAGCAGTATCTTTCTGGGCTTTCTGGAGTTTGGGAAATGTGACGTTAATGTATGTCAACCTCTTTCCCATACGGCCTCATCGGCACGCAGTGTGCAAGCATTGAAGGAAAGAAAACGAAGGAACATCGATGCAAATAAAGAGAACAGATCCTTGAGTATATGAGTTCTAATGAAGAACCTCGAAAGGACAGAGAGCAGCAGTGGGTTGGATGCCAATTAAAGTGTCTCAAAAGAAAGTAGACTAGTAAACAGGGAGTGTGAAAGTGAACTGAAAGCTAACAATATTGGGAATATTGACACATAGTACAGCAGATTTTGGTTTACAAAAAAAATGCACAAAATGCTGGAGTAAGTCATCAGGTCAGCGACCTCTCTGAAGAACATGGAGTGGCAACGTTTTGGGTCGGGACACAAAAGTCTGAAGAAAAATCCTGACTTGAAACAAAAACTATCAATTTTTTCCAGAGATGCTGCCTGACATGCTGAGTTACTCCAGCACAATAATGGGAATATAAATGGGTTTATAGGAATGTTCAAATATCAATGGATATTTAGAAGAGGGATCAGAAAAGAGATGAATGTGTCTAAAGACACAGAGAACGTGGCAGAATAATTTTTGCAACTACTCATTAAACAAAAAATATAAGGATAAACCTAGAAATTATAGGCGTCATTTTAATGTTGAAAGCTGGGTGAAACAACTACAATCATTGTGTTTAAAAAAAAAGAAAGGCAGCACGTATTTATTAAAGGGAAGTCATACTTAATAAACTATATATATTTTTTTAAATAATAGAAAAGATTGATGACGGCAATATGGTTGATGTCAAATAAAATTACAAAGACAATTATTTAAATGACACGTAATAGACGTCAGCAATTTTTTTTTAATTGAACAAAAACTGTTAATGAGAAGTATAGATAGTTATGTTCCCCAAGCATTGAGATCACTAGTTTTGTATATTAACAGAATGTATTTTGATGAACGTGGTAAAATTTCAAAATGTATCGATGATGCAAAAAATGTTAGTATGGACGAGAGTGTTAAACTTCAGGAGAATATATTTAGGCTAGTGAAAAGGATAGGCATATAGCAAGTTAAATTTAATGTAGGGTAAGTGTGAAGTGATATATTTTAGGAGAAAAACCAGTAAAAGCAATACAATATTTTAAGAGTAAAAATCTACAGATACAGATTTACATGTGCTCGTCTTTGAAAATGGTTGAGAAAGTTCTTTGGTTTTTCAAACTAGAGCACGTTGTACAAATGTAAAGATGTTATGATGCAGTTTATAAAACATCGGTCGTGATGCAACTGGAATTCTTCTTCCAAGAATGGGTACACTGTTAAAAAAGAGTATAGACGTCTTGCAAAATGTACAGAAAAGATTAATTCGAATGGTCCCAAAATTAGGAATTTCTATTTTATTGGCAGTGAAAAAGCCAAGGGTGTTTTCTTAAAAGCAGATTAAATAAAAATGTTCAAGGCCATGAAGCTTTCAGATAAACTGAATAAACAGAAAATATTTTCACAAGCAAAAGAATGAAAAACTAAAGAACATAGATTTAAGGTGTTTTGTAAAAAAAAGTATAATCAAAGTATGACAACTTCCACACAATGAGTAGTTATGACAAATACAACAAATATATTGCATCAGTATTCACCAAAAAGAAGGACATGGATGACAGTTGAGATTAGCGTGGGAAAACTAATATGTCAGGGGAATTTGAGATCTAGAAACTGGTGGATTTGGGAATCTCGAAGAGCATTAGGGTGAATAAGTTCCCAAGGCCTGATGGGATCTATCCCTGGTTATTGAGAGAGGCAAGAGAGGAGATTGCAGGGTCCTTGACAAGGGTGGTCTGATTACCCAAAGTGAGGACAAGGGATGGAGTGATAGGCATCTTTGATGGTGGAATAGGAATGACCGAGGTTGTTTGATCACATTCTGATGGTAGTTATGAAGTGACTTCTTCAATGTGGCTTAGTTGAAGTTCCAGGCTATATGGGAAAAGGGACCGAGTATGTTGTCTGGTGTTTGTTAGCTCTTCCAGTGTTGGATGAACATCTGCCTGGGACAGTATGTGGACCGAGGTCATAATGATGGAGGTGAATTCCTTTGGGAGATAGAAGAAATGGCACTTCACTGGTAGATTTAATTTTGTTTAGTTTAGTTTAGAATTAGAGCATAAAAACAAGCTTTCGGTCCCCTGATCACGACGACCGTCAAACTAATGTTCACCCTAGTTCTACGTTAACCCACTTTCTTATCTTTAATCACGGAAGCCACCCATCTTTAATAACGGGAGCCAATTTACAGAGGCCAATTAACTTACAAACCCACAGGTCTTTCGGGTGTGGGAGGAAATCAGTGCACCCAGAGGTAACCTCTGTGTTCACAGGGAGAAGGTGCAAATCCACACTGCACCCATGGTCAGCATCGAATCCTGGTCTCTGGCACTGAGAGGCAGGAGCTGTACCAGCTGCACCATTATGCTGCACTTGTACCAGGTCTATAAAACAGGAGTCGGACATATAAATTACCAATATAAAATGATGTGAGGCATAGCTAGAGTAACCAGTCAGAACCTTTCTCCCAGGGTGGAAATGTTAAAGATTAGAAGGCACAGCTTTCAGGTGAGAGGGCCAAAATGTATAGATGTTGCCGATTTAGGTTTAGGTTTGGTATTTTTATGTGTACCCGAAAAGCAGTGAAAAGCTTTGTTTAGCGTTTTATCCAAACAGATCCGATAGACCATACATAAGTCCCATCAAGTCTAACTCAAGTACAAAAGACAGAGCAAAGCAGAATATATAGAAAGCAAAATATTGTTCTCAGCATTGCAGCACATCAGTTCCATAGACAAAGTCCAATGTACACAATGAGGTAGAGGTGAATCAGACAGTACCCTAGCCTAAGGAAGGACCATTCAGCAGACTGATTACAGAGGAAAAGACACTGTTCCTGCGTCTAGTGGCACATGCTTTCAAGCTTCTATACCTTCTGCCAGGCGAGAGCAGGGAGAAGAAGAAATGGTCAGTGTAGGACAAGTCTGATTATCTTGGCTTGTTTTCCGAGCAATGTGAACTGTAAATTTATAAAAAATCTAGCCTGTGTCATGGACTGGGCTTCATCTACAACCCTCTGCAATTTATTGCAGTCTTATTCCTAAACCAAACTGTGATACAATAGTATACTTTCTGTGCTTCTGTAAGAGTCATTGGAGATATGCCAAATGTCCTCAGTCTCCTCAGGAAGAGAAGGGGTTGATGTGCCTTCTTGGCTTCATATCAACGTGGTAGGTCCACAACAGATTTTTGGTAATGTTAACACAAAGAATATGAAGCTCTCAATTACTTCAACACCATAGATGATAAGTAGGGAATGTACTCCACCATGCTTCCTCAAGTCAATGACTAGCTCCTTCTTATTGACACTGAGGGAGATGTTCTCTATCTTTTTCCTGTACTCTGTCTCTTCATTATTTATGATCCGGTCCATCACAGAGATGTCAACTGCAAACTTTACCTTTAGTGTACTGTTCCATGTTCAAAATTTAGAATTCACTTCACTGAAAGGATGATGGATGAGGGCTCACTTACATTTTTCAAAAGAAGTGAAGGAAAATAAATGAAGACCATGCAAAAAGAGTGAGAAAAATAACTAATGGAGTTAAACTTACATAAAGTCAGAGGGATTTGCAGGACGTCATAGTCTCATGCTCTGTAACAATTCTGTAACCCGGGCCGAAACCCTTCTTCAGACATTTTTGTGTACATTCGATTTTCCAGCATCTGCAGTTCCTTCTTGAAAACTTTATTGTCATTACTGGATGTGGTTAAGTAAGTAAGTTTATTGGCCAAGTATTCACATACAAGGAATTTGCCTTGGTGCTCCGCCCACAAGTAACAACATGACATACAGTGACAGTTACGAATGACTCAGAAAACACTAAACATTAATAATAATAAAACATCAATGATAAAACACCATTCATCAAGCATGTGAACCAACAAAATATCAGATCAAAGGGTGGCTACAGATTTTTGGCTGTTGAGTATAGCAACTACTCGTGGATAAAAACAGTTTATATGTCTGGCTGTGGCAGCTTTGACAGTCCGGAGTCGCCTTCCAGAGGGAAGAGATTCAAAGAGTTTGTGGCCAGGGTGAGAGGGGTCAGAGATGATCTTGCCCACTCGCTTCCTGGCCCTTGTAGTGTATAGTTCATCAATGGAGGGAAGGTTGCAGCCAATAATCTTGTCGTGTCCAGGTGTCGTGCTTGGTGGCTGAGCCAAACCAGAACATGATGGAGAAGGTGAGAACAGACTCTACGATGGCCGTGTAGAATTGGAGCAGCATTGCCTGTGGCAGGTTGTGCTTCCTCAGCTGCCACAGAAGTACATCCTCTATTGTGCCTTTTTGACTGTGGAGTCGATGGTAGCCCCCCACTTAAGGTCCTTGGAGATGATGGTTCCCAGGAACTTAAAAGACTGCACAGATGTGACTTTGGTGTTGTTGATGGTGATTGGGGTGAGGGGAGTGGGGGCTCTCCTAAAGTCTACAATCAGTTCCACTGTCTTAAGAGCATTGAGCTCTAGGTTGTTGGCACCAGGACACCAGCTGTGAAACTTCCTGTCTGTAGGCAGATTCCACCCCATTCTGGATAAGTCCAATCAGGGTTGTGTCGTCCGCAAATTTGAGAAGCTTGACAGAGGTGTCTGTGGAGGTGCAGTCGTTGGTGTAGAGAGAGTAGAGGAGAGGAACAAGTACACAGCCTTGCAGTGCTCCTATGCTGAATGTTTGCGGGTCTGAGATGTGCTTTCCAAGCCTCACATCTAAGGTTAACATACTCACATGTCACATTTTTGTTACAGCATCGAAGGAGGCACAGACCTATTGCTAGCTTACAAAACAAACCCATTTCTCTAATAATCTATTTATTTCACATTCCATGTATATATCCCTCCCCCTATCCCATTTATACCACTGAGCCCCACACCATTGGTGACATACAATGCCTAGTGGTCCTGTAGGATGAGGAATATATCTAGAGAACCTGGTGGAAACCCATATCTTCACAGGGAGATTAGCAAATTCACGCAGATTGGATTGAAGTTTGGATTGAACCCATGTCAGTGTAGTTATGAGACTGCATTTCCATTGACTACATTACTCTGGCGTACATAGGGATCTACCCCAGACACACAGCTATTTTACTGTCATTATGAATACTTAAACAGCAATGCTACTTGTGCACGAAGTAACTTTGCAGATGACATTCCAATCTTATTCGGAGGTTAGGACAATGAAGGACCAAGATAAACATAATCACAAGTGTAAGTGTAACTCAGCGGGTCAGGCAGCATCTCTGGAGAAGAAGGATGGGTGACTTTTCAGGTCCAGACCCTTCATCAGGTCACCACCTGAAATGTTACCTATCCTTTTTCTCTAGATATACTGCCTGACCCACTGCGTTACTCCAGCACTTTGTGTCTATCTTTGGTATAAACCAGCATCTGCAATTCTTTGTTTCTACGGTACGATACAATATGATATTATACTACATTAAGGAATAAGACAAAATGGTTAAAAGCAGCATCCTGTAGTGGTAGATTTTCATATCTTTCAGATAATTAGCACCCTAGCCGCTAAAGGAGAATGGTTGAAGGGGGTGTCTTCCAAACGTATGCAAGCTCACTCACCGAGACCTGCAGAGCTTCTTCACACATATGACTTCAAAACAGTCTTTTGATGATAAATGCTTTATTGTTGATGGAAAACAGTAAGATAATAATACATTTTATTTATTGGGCACCTTTCAGACATCTCAACGACACCTTACATAGGTTAACAGGAAATATAAACATATAATCAGAATAAAATAAATAATAAAGACATCACAGAAACACAAATTAAAAACAGAATTCAGTCCAAAAACAAAAATCAAAAACACAATGTGAAGAGAGAGCAGCGGCAGCTAAAGCGCGCTAGCAGCCACTCTCCCTTCACGGCAGCCATCTTGGACAAAGACTAACAGGATTACCTTACAGACAAAAAATCTTCCCCCAACAATGGTTATCACTGTGGTGGAAGGCACAATGTCCAGTCCCTATCCCAAGTTCACCCCAAAGTCAGGCCTATTGAGGCCACCGCAATTGCCACTACGGAGGCCCGATGTTCCTGGCTGTTCTCGCCGGGTGCTGTTGCCCCGGCGTCGGGAGAGTCCACTCAGCAGCTGGGCCACCTGGAACGGCCGCTACCTAGCTGGAGACTGCGGATTCCGAAGCCGACAAGGCCGGGCCGGTTTGGAGCTCCCAGGCTCCCGATGTTGAAAACGGCGCCGCCCGCTCCGCTCCGCAGACCCGCAGCCCGGAGGTGTTGAACTCGGCGGTCACAGCTCACCGGAGCTCCAGCATGTCGATCCAGCACGGGGACCCAGGCAAGGCATTGCCCACTCCGCTCCGCGATAGCACTCCAGCGCTGTGCCGCCACCGAGGCTGAAGTGCTGGGCAGTTGCGCCAGGAAACGGCGCTCCAAGCCCGCTGGTAGGCCACGAGGACGGGTCGACGGGCAGCCTGGAGAAAAAGCTGCCGCACCGACCAGGTAGGGACCTAGAAGTAAAATTAACCCCTACCCCCCACATTAAAAAGTCCATATCCCTTACGGACAAAAAACAGGACTCACTAAAAACTTTAAAAACAAGCGAATTAAAACGGACGGCTGCTGGCTAGCAGCCGTTCCCCAAGATGGCTCCTCCTCAAAAGAAAAATGTGTAAGGTACATCCAAATTTTTTACGACTCATTACTACAATCTGCATCGAACTCCAGCTTATTACTTTAGACATTAAAAACTCCTCACGTCTCCATAACACTGGCATGATCTGACATGTGGCCCACATGATCCCGCATGGTAGATGGGTTAACCTTCCCCATCATCTCTCCAAACTAATCTAAAAACTAAACTTCTGCGCAAGCATCTTAGCTCCAAACACGCCCAAATGCACGTCATGGATCCCACCCACAATATAACGGGCAGTCTAAAATTTAAAGGCACATGCCATCCTCAATGACATGCAAAACAGGCCAAATGGCCGACTACATCTATAAAAACATACTTTAATGGGTCAGATGCTAGTTCATCAACCTTCAGCAGGTTCTGTATCACAATGCAGGAAGGAGACTGGAAATGTACTGGGCCCATACTACACATGCACTGCAGCCCAGAAGCTTCAGTAACTTAAGTGGGTGCAATACATTTCATTGATGTCTGATTTCCTTGACATTATTTAATCCAGCAAGCACCGCCAGAAGTGGGGGTAGATCATTGACAGCAAGCCAGATGTGATCTTTATGATGTCTGTCAGTTCTGTTATGTCCATATGTTTCCCAATTGCATCTCTAGGCAAACACTAGGTGAACAGGTTATGGTAGTTGCAACAGCAGGAATGGGGCTTAAGTCCAATGTCATTTTCGATGGAGTGCTAATATTTTTGCCTGAACAGATTTACTGAAAATTCAGTCCAGTTTCTTAGCTACCATGCTTCACCAAGCATCAAAAGGAACAGAATAAATGTTTTATTTTACCTAAACACTGCATGTGGGAACCTGCTTTGTGAGAAATTATTCTGAGCTTTCCCACTGCACCGCGAGTCATAGAGTCATGCAACATGGAAACATGCCATTCGGCCCAACTTGTCCATGCCGACCAAGATTGTCCACCTAAGCTGGTCACATTTTCCTGTGTTAAGCCCATATCCCATTCAACCTATCTATGTATTTATCCAAACATTTTTTAAATACTGTTATTATAGCTGCCCCTGTAGCGGCACCAAACGTGGTGAATAAGGCCAGACGTCAGGTAGGTTCAAACAGTAGTTTTATTCAGGTGTTACATGTTAAATTGGTCCGCTAACGTAATTATCATTGCTGCTGTAGCTAAGCGAGGTTGTTCTCTCGTGCTCAGCTACCTGTTGACTCCCTAGTTCTCGAGGTGAGATAAGCTTAAGTAGCAGGACACTCCTCCTAGGCCGTGACGTCTCATAGCAACTGACGAGGGTTCGACCATAAGTTGTCTGTGTATTAGCTGATGCCACAGTCCCCTTCCCCCTAGAACCGGAGGAAGGAATAGAATGGTCGAGTGGGGCTCCTGCATGTGGGTCTGGGACATCCCGGGCATGGGTTGGGATTGGGGGGGCTTGCGTGCACAGTCGACGCTCCGCGTGTGCAATCCCAAGGTACCGAGGGGTGCGAGGAGACCGATGCAAAATCCGCCGGACGGAAGAGACACAGTCGCGTCTCCTCGACCAGCTAAAGAATTGCGTCCTGAGAAATACGGCCCCCAGCAACTGCTGGGAGACGTCGGCAACAATGAAGAAAAAAAAACGGAATAAAATAAATAAACTGATTGCAGAACCCGGCGTGTGTAAACAAAGTGAAAAGAAACAACACAAACTACAGTGAACAATCACGTGCAAAGTGGTAAGTTCAAATTGTCCAGTGCCTATGGTGCAGGATGGGAAGCTGTGCTGGAAAACCAGAGATTGCAGTGACATCCTCCGACCTGAATGAGGCACTGTTGCCGGTGGTCAGGCTGCAGGGACGGCATCCGGCTGGAAGTTGGCGCTGTGGACGGCGGTCAGGCTGCAATGACAGCAGTCGATTTGACGGTGGCACTGTCGCGGGTGGTCAGGCTGCAGTGACTGCATCCGGCCGGAAGGTGGCGTTGTGGACGGCGATCAGGGAAGGTCGAGCTTCTCTTCCAGCCGGCGGCCGTGGCAGCCATTTTTGTAGTCGGGCGGTTGCCTGTTTCAGGAGGCCGCGGCAGCTGTTTTGCTGGCTGGCTGAGGCGGCCTTCACCAGTGATTGAGGACACCGCTGCTGGGCCGGACAGGCAGCCAGCGCCCAGGGATCTTCGGAGTCCGTGCCGGTGAGGATCAGAAGGGTGTCTTCGGCAGTCACCCCAGGTAAGCCCGCCCTATCGGGTGGGGAAGCGGCGGTGGCAATTTGGATCGTCGGTGTCACCAATTTAGCGGCACCAAAGTGGTGAATAAGGCCAGACGTCAGGCAGGTTCAAACAGTAGTTTTATTCAGGTGTCACATGTTAAGTTGGTCTGCTAATGTCATTATATTGCTGCTGTAGCTGAATGAGGTTGTTCTCTAGGGCTCAGCTACCTGTTGAATTCCTAGGTCTCGAAGTAAGATAAGCTTAAGTAGCAGGACACTCCCCCTAGGCCATGACATCACTTGCCAACACTCGTAGCTACTGATGAGGGTTCGACCATAAGTTGTCTGTGTATTAGCTGACGCCACACCACAGCGAATTCCTCTCGTAGCTCATTCCAAATACATACCGCTTCCTGCATGAAAAGGTTGCCCTATTAAATATTTGCTTTCACCTTATACTTCTGCACTTTAGTTTTTGATTCCCATATTTCCCAAATAAAGTGGTAGTCTGCTCAACCTCTCTCAATACCTCAGCCCCCCAAGCTCTGTAACCCTGATCATGCCATGATCATGGCTGATCATCCACAATCAGTACCCCGATCCTGCATTCTCCCCATATCCCTTGGCTCCGCACTCTTTAAGAACTCTGTCTAGAGCTCTCTTGAAAGCATCCTGAGAACCAACCTCCTCAGAGGGTGGGTGGGGGAAACTTTGAAATCTCTTCCCTGTACAGGGACCCAAACTTTTCCCTGTTGGGTCTCCATTGTCATTGGGGCCTAGCACCGTGGAGCGGCCTCCAACCGGAATCGACCTGGGGCTCCAGTCGCAGTGCCTGCGGACTCACCAACGCAGAACAGGCTGGCTTCGGAGCATGGAGATCTGTGGTGGCACGCGGCTGCGACCTGACTTCTGAGCTCGGAGGCTCCAGCCACAGGCCCGGTGGATGGTAACATCGGGAGTTCGTGGGTCTTAGGTGGGAAACTGCTTTTCAGAGCTCCCGCAACGTCAACTTCTCCCGCCCGAATCGCGGTGTTAAAAATGACCCAGAGTGGGGTCTTACATCGCCCGGTGAAGCTTTAACGTCCACAGGACTTTCCATCGCCCGTCGGGGGGCTTTAACATCGGGAGAAGAATAAAGAACTGGGGAGAGACAAGACTTTGCCTTCCGTCACAGTGAGGAGCTGTTTGGAGATTCACTGTGATGGATGGTTGTGTAAATTGTGTTAATTTTGTGTCTTGGGGTTTTTTCTTGTTCGTATGACTGCAAAAATGAAATTTCATTTGAACTTTTGTTTCAAATGATAATAAATGGTATTCTAATTCTGATTCTGAAGTGCTGGAGCTAGTAGCTCCAAACGCACAAAGTAGCTCAACGATTCAGGCAGCATCTCTCGAGAACATGGATAGGTAACATTTCAATTTGGGACCCTATGTCCGATTGATAGTAGGGTTGTGGGGGGTTGGGGCTGGGAGGTGGAGGAGGGGAGAAAGTTGGAAGAGAGGAGAAGCAGGACAAAACAGGTAAAATAGTTGGAGTATGCAAGGGGACTTTTGATAGGCAATGGTTGGAACAAATGCCAGAGATAAAAGCAGAAGATGTGAGTGAGGATATAATGGGTCTCATGTACCCATCCAGGTCCTGACTTCATCTGCCTTATCCATTACATCTTTACTATTGAAATATTGCAATTTACTCCAGCTTTTTCCACATCCCGTGCCGTATTCTTACCTATCCTCTAAGCTTGCTGTCATTGACTCATACCAAGCTCTAACTTTCTACATTCCCCATTACTGCATTAGACCCCATTCCCCTGCCAATCTGATTTAAACACTTGCGAGTAGCACTTTCAATCATGCCCACAGGATATTGGGCCTCTAGAGTTCAGATGCATTCATTCCCTTTGTGCGGGTCACCTCAGCCCTAAAAGATATCCCAACAATGTCCCAAAATCTGAATCCCTGCCCCTCGCATTACCTTCTCAACCACAGACCTATCTGTCCTCTTCCAATTTTTACCCTCACTAGCATGTTGCTCCAGGAGTGGGGCGGGGTGGGGTGCCTCAGGGATCTGTGTTGGGTCCTTTGTTGTTTGTCATGTTCATCAATGATCTGGATGAAGGGGTGGTAAATTGGATTAGTAAGTATGCAGATGATACCAAGATAGGGGGTGTTGTGGATAATGAAGAGGATTTCCAAAGTCTACACAGTGATTTAGGCCATTTGGAAAAATGGGCTGAAAGATGGCAGATGGAGCTTAATACTAATAAATGTGAGGTGCTACACCTTGGCGAGACAAATCAAAATAGGACGTACATGGTAAATGGTAGGGAATTGAAGAATACAGTTGAACAGAGGGATCTGGGAATAACCGTGCATAGTTCCTTGAAGGTGGAATCTCATATAGATAGGGTGGTAAAGAAAGCTTTTGGTATGCTAGCCTTTATAAATCAGAGCATTGAGTACAGAAGCTGGGATGTAATGTTAAAATTTTACAAGGCATTGGTGAGACCAAATCTGGAGTATGGTGTACAATTTTTGTCGCCCAATTATAGGAAGGATGTCAACAAAATAGAGGGTACAGAGAAGATTTACTAAAATGTTGCCTGGGTTTCAACAACTAAGTTAGAGAGATAGGTTGAATAAGTTAGGTCTTTATTCTCTGGAGCGCAGAAGGTTAAGGGGGGACTTGATAGAGGTCTTTAAAATGATGAGACGGATAGACAGAGTTGATGTGGACAAGCTTTTCCCTTTGAGAATAGGGAAGATTCAAACAAGAGGACATGACTTCAGAATTAAGGGACAGACGTTTAGGGGTAACATGAGTGGAAACTTCTTTACTCAGAGAGTGGTAGCGGTGTGGAATGAGCTTCCAGTGGAAGTGGTGGCGGCAGGTTCATTGGTATCATTTAAAAATAAATTGGATAGGCATATGGATGAGAAGAGAATGGAGGGTTATGGTATCAGTGCAGGCAGGTGGGACTAAGGGAAAAAAGTTGTTCGGCACGGACTTGTAGGGCCGAGATGGCCTGTTTCCGTGCTGTAATTGTTCTATGGTTATATGGTTATATGAGTAGTCCAGAGATTACTACCTTGAGGTCCTGCTTTTTAACATTTTCCCTTACTCATTCTGCAGGATCTCATCCATTTCCTTACCTGTGTCATTTGTGCATATGCACACAATATATGGCTGCTCGCCCTTCCATTTAAGGATATTCTACATCAACACTGAGGCATCTGGAAGCATGGCACCAGAAAGTCAACACGTCATCCTGGAGTCTACTTAACTATCACAGCATCCCCTATCTGCCAGAATCCCCTATCTGCTTATTCAGTCTCTTAACACTATAGCCCTGTCTGACTGCAACCTGCTTAGCCTCGGAGCCAGGAGTAGTGCTGTAGACTTGACTGCTGCTGCTTTTCTCCGAATATTCACCACCTCAAATGAATGAATATTTGCCTCTGCATCTGACCACAGATGATTCCTGAGCACTCACTGCCTATTCCTTTGCCAGGTGGTCATCAATCTACTTTTTGCCTATATCTTAGGTGTGACCACCTTACTCTAATTTTAATCTATGATGGTCTCAGCCAGATACTAAGTTCTTCCAGCTACAGTTACAATTGACTTACTTGGCCAGTCTGGAGCTGCAGCTGGATGCACTTCCCGTAGATGTAGCCCTCAACAACACTGGAAGTTTTGCTGACTTCCCATATGCTGAATGAGGAGCATAACAATGCCCTGATTGCCATCACTCATGCACAGAGACTAATGGGGTGGACGAGGTGGGGAGAAGGAGTGGAGACAACTTTTAAGAAGCTAGAAATACACGGCTGTGAATCACGGCGGACATTAACCTTACCGGTCGGTTATTCTTGGTTCTGAACACTACTTTTAAGTTTTTTTTCCCAATGGGCCAATGAAATTCACTGGTCAGCACCAGTGACACACTATGACAACCTACGACCTCCTGGCAACCCACTACCACTCCACCTACGTCACGAGAATTCTCGCTACTCTCCATGGAGTCCAAATTCTGGTTGCCGCTCATTTTTCAACATTAGGTAACTGAATAACTTTATTCTCTGGTACATGATTACTGTTAGAGTCAAAACTTTGATGGAGCTGGCATCCTGGAATGTTGATAACATGCAGAGAATATTCAATTGCTCATTGCTAGTGTTCCTAATCTCAGGGAGTCAAATTAAAAGAAAGATGAACAGAAATGATAATCAATCATGGGAGCACTAAGAGCATCTCATGTAGTAAGTAAGTCAATCCTCTGGTTCCTTTGAATAGTCAGCTTGTGTTTTTGTCATAAGCATTCATGTTAAATGATTTTGAAGCATTGTCATGTTACAGTGGATAATACTGTTGGCCTGGAGAATTCAAACTGTAAACAAGACAACATGAGAGGCTTAAAAAAAATAAGATTATTGCTGCTTTTTTAATCTTCCATTCTTAATTTGTTTCCTTGTTGATGTATTATTATTTAAATTTGATATTACTTTGCACTCACAATTTTACATTTGAAATGGAAATGATCTATCAGGTCAGTATTTGAAATCATGCCAAGTAAAATCAAACCTAGGACTCCAGCACTGGAAAGTAACACGGCTGAACTATTGGTAAAGGAAAAACTCAATTGGAATGTTGCTCAAATATTCGTACAACTTTACAGAAGGCAGCCACATTGCCTGACTAATAATAATCAGATGGGGAAATAATAAATCTGGTTCCCAAGAGGCTCATAATAGTTTAGGAGATAAGACTGAAATTGAAGTATATGACTTCATCTGAATAACATGCCTGTTTACCAATGGAAGTGCACAAGAGCAAACAGAATAAATCAAGCCACCCCTGTAGTGTTTTAATTTGTACTAATTGTTTCTGTGGAATTTTAATAATCTTTATAATATTGCTCATGTAAACCTAATGGAGAGTTGAAGGAAAATCGTCTTATGTTTTAACCAGAGAAGAACAGCTGACTCTGCTTAGTCCAGATTGAAATATCTACAGCAATTGCATAGATTTTGTTTCTGAAGTACTTGACTGTTCAATGTTTGTAAAATGTATCCTCCTCTATAATTTGCTCTGATATCTTTGTATTTCTGAACTTTCCATTCCATCCCCAGAAGTTGTCATGGCTCCTAGCAAACTGATATTTCCTTTGTAACTCAACATCGCCAGATTTTGATGATTTGATTTTGATTTTATCTCCAGGCTGATAGCCTGGCCCTCTTTGAATTGATTTGATCCTCAAGCCATTATTACGTGTTCTGCAGGCTGGATGCTCCAAATGGTTTTGTCTGATTTGTTAACTTGGTGGTGGGACTCATCTCCGGGGGGGACGAGTACGCCTACCGGGATAAGGTGGAGCAGCTGACAGTGTGGTGCGAAGAAAATAACCTGCTCCTCAACACCTCAAAGACGAAGGAGGTAATAATAGACTTCAGGAAAAACAAAACGGACATGGTACCACTGACCATCAGAGGGGACTGTGTAGAGAGGGTGGCGGATTTCCGCTTCCTGGGAATCCACATTGAGGAGGACCTGACGTGGAGCGTGAACACCACTGCGCTGCTGAAAAAGGTCCAGCAGAGACTGCACTTCCTGAGGGTGCTCAGGAAGAACAACATCACTCAGAGGCTGCTGCTGTCCTTTTATCGGTGCTCCATTGAGAGCATACTAACATACTGTGTATGCGTGTGGTACACCAGCTGCACAGCGGCTCAGAGGAAAGCGCTCCAGAGGGCCATTGACAACGCCCAGAGGATTGTCGGCTGCCCTCTCCTTACCTTGGAGGACCTACACAGTTCCCGCTGCACCAAAAAAACCCAGAATATAATAAAGGACATCTCCCACCCCGGACACTCCCTGTTTGAACTGTTGCCGTCAGGCAGACGGTACAGATCCACAAGGACAAGGACAAATAGACTAAAAAACAGTTTTTACCCCACTGCTATAAAAGCACTAAATGTAGCCGCCAAGGAACGCAGGGGCGATACAGACTAAGGGACTGTGGTAACGGTGAAATCGACAGAAGGATGGAGGGTTGGGTGTGTATGCGTGCTTTGTCTGTGATATTTATTTATTTGCTTATCTTTATTATTTTACCGTGGATGTTTCGTTAGCTTTAGAAATGTTTGAATGCTGCACTGACTGGCTGACATTTTAAATTTCGTTGTACATGGCCCATGTTACAATGACAATAAAGAAACTATTCTATTCTTCATTTGGTTATAATTCTGAACAATTTCACACAAAGGGATTAAGCAGTAGCATCATTTAAAACAAATGAGTAAAGGGTGTTTTGCACAGCAAGGAAACAATTATGAAACATAGTTTTAAAAAGCTTGTTGAACTTCAGTAGGTGTATTTTGCATCCTACATACAACTATATTTTTTATTTGCAAACATATTATAATCTTCATGCTATAGGCAATATGGTTCAAAATTACAAAATAAATTGGAGCAGAATCCATAAATTCCTTAGCTCTTATTTTCTGCAATATGTAACTTCTAATCATTTAAATTACAATTACAACATTTTTACTAGCTAGTGATTTGCAGGGTGGAATTACAATATGCAATGCCAAACATATTAATGGTATCCATAGTCAAGTCAAGTCAAGTCAAGTCACTTTTATTTCTATAGCACATTTAAAAAACAACTCTCGTTGGCCAAAGTGCTTTACATTGGTGGATGTACTGACGTTATACAACATTGGTTCATAGATTAGATTAGATTAGATTAGATTAGATTAGACTTTATTAAGTACATTAAGAGATTAAGTACATACATAAATACATACACATATTCCTCCCTCGGAGGACGTCAAGGAAGGCTTGAGAGTATCATAGATTCAGCAAGTGATTTATTTTGCCAAGACCTTGCATATTCAACTATGACCCATAATTGTATTACTTACTCTAGCAAATACCTTCATAATGTTAATTAACCTTGATGCATATATTCCAATATTACCAATCGTTACATTTCTGGACACACCAAAACAATATATTGGATCATACTTTGATAAGTAGATTGTTATTTTTAAGCAATTCCCACAGCATATTAATTTTTGTTAAAGAAAGATATGACATCCTTTAATACAGCACCTCATATTTCACTTGGGTAGCTTATACCCCCGCGGTATGAACATTGACTTCTCTAACTTCAAGGAGCCCTTGCTATCCCTCTCTCTCCATCATCTCCCCCTTCCCACCACTCTTACTGTATCCGATTACATTCCATCTCTGTACCACCCACTCTCCCGACATCAGTCTGAAGAAGGATCTCGACACAAAATGTCACCCATTTCTTCTCTCCAGAGATGCTGCCTGTCTTGCTAAGTTACTCCAGCATTTTGTGTCTATCTTAAATACATTTGAAATATTGATATTACAGAATTAATGACATTGAAGCCACAGAGTTCTAGCCTGGTCAGAATTGGATTGTGAGCTAATTGGGGTTTTTTTTTCCTGTTCTTAATCCATAGCTCCAAGGTAAAAAAAAATTAAAGTGTTCATCCAATTATGTTTCAAAAGTGGTTGTGGATTCAACTTCTACTGGCCTTTCTGACAGTGAGTCCACAATACATTGTCTTTTTTTCTGAAAAACCCTCTTTAAGTAGACAAAATAATTAAAATTCTTGGGCTGACAGATCACACTCAAGCCTGTTGTGCTGGAAGCTCACTCATGGCTGGTGGGTGAGCAGTTGAGTCATGGCTATTCCTTGAAATTCCATTTCAAGCAGGGAGCAGTGCCACCAAACTCAAGTGCAGTTTCCTACCACTTCAAGCAGGGTGCAGGGCCACCAAACTCAAGTGCAGTTTCTTACCACTTCATGCAGGGTGCAGGGCCACCAAACTCAAGTGCAGTTTCATGCCACTTCATGCAGGGTGCAGGGCCACCAAACTCAAGTGCAATTTCATGCCACTTCAAGCAGGGTGCAAGGCAACCAAATGTTAGTGCTGTTTAATGCCATTTCAAGCAGGGTGCAAGGCCACCAAATTCAAGTGCAGTTTCATACCATTTCCTGCAGGGTGCAAGGCCACCAAATTTAAGTGCAGTTTCATGCCATTTCATGCAGGGCGCAAGGTCACCAAATTCAAATGCAGTTTCATACCATTTTATGCAGGGTGCAAGGCCACCACATTCAAATGCAGTTTTATACCATTTCAAGCAGGGTGAAACCACCATAAAACCAACATAAAACACCCCATTAACACCACACTCACAGTTCAGTAGACATTCAGTGTGTTTAGTTGATTCACAGCTCAGACAGTCGTGCCCTCTTCCTCCCCCATCTTGCAGAGACTGAGCCACACCCAAACTTCTGGGTTTTATAATCCCTCCCCCCTCCCACCGAAATGGGCATGGCCTTCATGGCGTGATTGACAGGGAAGAGCTTCTCAACATTTTTTTTAAACACTAATAACACTTTTATTTTTCATTGATGGGAAGAATCCTCTGCACTTGATGAGCGGAGGGGGATTGAGTAAGATGGCCAAAAATGACAGCTGTAAGTGCTAGCGTTTTATCTAAAATCAATATACAGTGCAAACAGGAAGTTGTGCAGTTACCACCACCAACAACCATTTGCAATGCCAGATTTCAAAGCTGTTACCACCTCCAACAACCATTTGCAGTGCAGCATTTTAAAGCACTTACCACTACCAACAACCATTTGCAGTGCAGCATTTCAAAGCAGTTACCACCACCAGCAACCATTTGCAGTGCAGCATTTCAAGGCAGTTACCACCACCAGCAACCATTTGCAGTGCGGCATTTCAAGGCAGTTACCACCACCAGCAACCATTTGCAGTGCAGCATTTCAAGGCAGTTACCACCACCAGCAGCCATTAGCAGTGCAGCATTTCAAGGCAGTCACCACCACCAGCAACCATTAGCAGTGCAGCATTTCAAGGCAGTTACCACCACCAGCAACCATTTGCAGTGCAGCATTTCAAGGCAGTTACCACCACCAGCAACCATTTGCAGTGCAGCATTTCAAGGCAGTTACCACCACCAGCAACCATTAGCAGTGCAGCATTTCAAGGCAGTTACCACCACCAGCAACCATTTTCAGTGCAGCATTTCAAGGCAGTTACCACCACCAGCAACCATTTGCAGTGCAGCATTTCAAAGCAACCACATTTTCATTTTCAAACCACATTAAGGACACTCATAGTTGAGTAGACATGTGTTCAGTGTTATTCACAACTCAGAGAGATGTGACCCTCTTGCTTCCTCCATCTTGCAGAAACTGAGTAAGGCACAACACTTCCAGGTTTTATAGGCCCTCCCCTCCCATCAGCAGGGGCAGCAGAGAGAATGTCAACATTTTTTAAACATTAATAACTCTTTTATTTTTCATCGATGGGAAAAATCCTCTTGTCTTGCGCAGTGGAAGGGGACTCTAAGATGGCCAAAAATTGCAACCGTAAGTGGCAGCGTTTTTTCAAAAATCATGAAACAGAAAAACAGGAAGTGGTCAAGATCTTACTTTTACTAACATAGATAATGTCCCAGCAATGTTTTTGTAACTAGAAAAAAAAGACATGCAGGAAATACCTAGTTGGTCAGCCAGGATCTGTGGAGAGATTGTCAGAGTTCTGAGAATGTTCAGCACTAAAATACTATGATCTGTGGATGATGGATCTCCAAAGAAAATGGACATCCACTGTGTGGCAGGCAATGGTCTGATATCAGCAGTGGAATCATTGTTTTTGCTTTTGAACATGTTCTCAATTTTTCTCTACACGATATCAAGTTTTACACATCACAATTTTTCTCTACGCATTATCAATATTCTGCTGTGACTTGACTCATATTTGATACATCTAGTATGGTCTCAATGCTTTAGCAAGTGTCATGTCCTGTTAAAAGCCACATCATCCTGACTCCATCTTCATGGGTTAGCAGGGAAGCACTCCATGATCCCTTTGTCATTTTATGATTAGCACCTTTCCACTGTTTATTCTCTTGCTTTATTACACTTTACAAATGCACTAACTCATATATCTCTAGATTTGAATTCAATATGTGTCCATATGAGTAGTCCAACAATTCCCTTCTGTACTTACAACTTCCTTCCTCGTTATAAACCCCACAGCCAACATTGGCATTATCAGTTTGTGGCCCCTAAAATTAACTTCAAATCTGTTAAACAGAACCATAAAAATCAAATGGCCTAGCATATACACAATACACCCTGAAATTCATGTTAACCTCCTTTGCTTTCTGTTGGTTAAACCACTTTCTAATCCAATTTGCCACATTCACTGACATCTATTTGTCTTATTAATCTGATTAATTAACTTTGTTAAATGCCTTGTTTGTATAAACTGCATCAGATCCTGACTCAGATCGTAACTCTTTTTAACCATTTGGCAAATTCATTTATTCTCTTTAAAAAAAATTAGATCAGAATTGTTAATTAAATGTGGGTTTGCTGCTGAGATTTAATTTATAAAATATAACACTCCACCAGTGTTTACAAATATTCAGTATTCATGCAAACATGATGTTTTTGACACCCAGTGACATTTTTTACATTTAGCATTAATACTAATGTTGAATGCATTTGATCATGGGTGTAACGATTTGTACTGCATAAGCAGTTTATCCATATTCCTTAATTATTAATTTAAGGTTTTTTTTGTATAGGTTAACATTGCCTATGAGTTCCTAGGCATTCATATCCAATGAAAAACTAACATTAAAATAACATTATTGACGGCATAATTATATGAATTGGAAAATAAAATTATTATTTTTCTCATTAGCAATACACTAGCCTTGAATTGTCATCTTAACATTCCCTCTCCTCTTCCATGCACTTATGAGATTGTCCTCCTAAGAGCATTGCTTGTAAAGACATAACACCAAATGACAAGAATAGTTTATCACTTAATAATTATTAAAATATTCACAGGATGTTTTACTGGCACGGTGTCAAACACACAAAGTAATATTTTTTGATGTATCGTTCCACTGAAAGTGAGTGTCAAAGCTGTTTTTAAATAACAGAGATGATAATTAATTACAGGATGACTGAATGCTTGATCCAGTAGCCATAGTGCACTCAACCTTGTAAAATGACAAGTGACACTTTTTTGACACACTGAAAGAAAACAATACTTGAGGTCAGTGCTAAATTAATTGATGAAACACCACCATGACATGAGTCATGAAAATAACATTTCTGTCATCACTTCAGGGCACAGTTTTGTATAGACCTATCAGCAACATTAGATAGCATTGAGTAAACTGCAGTAAATAGTACAAACAAAATGACACATTATTTTTGACATCGTTAATATTGTAAAAAAAATTAAAATTAATAGCTGATGTTATATCAATGCGTGTGCAACCTAGCAGGCGAAATAACATTTTATTAAAGCTTTTCATCATTTTGCACAGATATTGTAGGCCAAAGGACCTCTTCCTGTATTGTAGTGTTTAATGTTCTATGTACATGGCCAGCAGATGAGATCTTATTTGATATGTTCCAAAACAAAATCTTTCATCTCTTCTCTGAAATTTAAAACTAACTTGTTTTCAAACTTCTCCACTTTTGATTAAAAATCTTGGACCTACATCATTAACTTTGTTTCCCATTCCAAAAATGCATCTGACCTGTTGAGCTTTTACAGCTGTTTTGATTTTTTTTTTTTTTTTTGTTTCCAGCATATACAGCCTTTTTTTTAATTTCAAATTACTAAATACACTTCCTGAAGGCCACTTAAATGTAAGGTTTTACCATCATAGAAAATGAAGAGCTTTCATGATCATAGCGGATGTGACTTTGTTAATCTTATGATACAGAAAATAACATGAACTGGGCAATATACCATTGTTCACAGATGAAAAGACAGCTGAAATCCTTTGCGTCATAACTTGCAAACTTTTCACGTTTTATGTAATAATCTGAGGTATAGCCCAAAGGAAAAGCTCCATGACTTATGAATGTCAAAGAATAATCTTTGAAAGCTTTTCAACTTGCATTACAGCTTCCACTTGAGTAGAAAGCAAGTATACTGGAATGTCCCATTAAGATCCCACCCCATTTTGATCGCATGCAGTTCAATCAGTTTTCTATTTATTCACATTGTTATGAGTTGTCTTCAGAATTAATCTCTCAGAATGATGTATCAGTTTTGTTCCTTTCTCTTATCCTGGAAATATATTGTAAACTGTGTCTATACAGCTTCAGTGTATACAATTAATCCATTATCATATAAGGGGAACACAATAAATAGTAAGATTAAACGAGAACTTACCAGTTTGAAGTTTGATCGTTATTTTATGAGGAGTACGTTGAGGGAATATATGAAGAACCCCGCCAGGACGCATGCGTGTCATTCTTCAAAGCAGCGGTGTGAAATCACAGATAACTGTAATGACTGATCATAGTAAGATTAGAGAAGAAATACCAGTTGAGTATATGATCATGGGTGGGAGCGGAGGGCACGTATTCCCTCAACGTACTCCTCATAAAATAACGATCAAACTTCGAACTGGTAAGTTCTCGTTTAATCTTACTATTTTACTTCGGAGTCATGTGAGTGACTACGTGAAGATTTCAAAGCTCTGAGATTTCATGCCATGTAAACAAGTCCATGCATCACATCTGCCTAATGACTGTGGGAGGAATTGTGTCAACATAATTTAGACATGAATCCGACATTGAAATCCATGAGAAATGTATTAACACCAAATTATAGCCCCTATTTATGGGGTAAATTAAATTACGGTACTTAAAATTGTTTCTGGAAACGTTCCAGGTTTAATGGCTGGTTTATTATAAAATAGTTGGAATGTTTTTTCCCCTGATCATCCTGCTGTCTTGAGGATTTGGTCCATTGGTACATCCAACTGCATGGCTGCTGATGTAGCTGCAGCCCTGGTGGAATGAGATTTAAAAATATTAGTATCCACCCCAGCCTGTGTTAGAACCTGTTTCAGCCATCTTGAGATGGTCTGGACCGTCACTTTTTGTGTGGTTGCTTGTGGCTGATTAAAAGTGCCTTCTCATTGCCTCTGATGATTTTCGTGTTCTCCATGCATAACAACAAATGTCTTACTATACAGAGACAATCATCTATTGGTTAAGACCTAAATTCTATATTGAGGCCTGCTGATCCCTGCCTGTTCTGCTTAACTAATTTATAAATATGAAACGTAATATTTCCAGATGAAGAAGTCATGTTGTCCAGTCTTAATTTATTTAACGACTGTACCCTTTGAGCCGTAACCAAAGCCATTAGCATGACTGTTTTCAATGTCAGTCTATGTAGGGACAGAGCTTTTTCTGGAGATCAATTCCTTAGCATTGTCAGGACAATACTCACATCCCATATTTGAGAGTATCTGGTTCTTGTGGGATTGGTATTAAAAATTCCCCTCATAAGTTTTGTTACCAGGGGGTGAGTCCCAACAGAATGACGCTCTGTTCCTTGCCATAGATAAGTTGATAGGGCACTTCTGGTGCAGTTGATAGAAGAATAAGAAGAATAACCTTTAATAATCCTTTACAGGAAATTACAGTGCCACAACAGCTTCAAGACAGACATAACACCACACATTTCAACAGATATCTTCAATACATAATAAGTTAAAATTTTTTGTGCATTATAAAACCTTATAGCAGCTGGTATACAAGACTTCCTATGTCTCTCCGTTTTGCACATTGGTGCAATCAGTCTCTGACTGAAGATGCTGCACTTGATCACCTTCAGGGCGTGGAGTGGGTGAGTGGGGTTGGTCATTATTGAGCCTAGTTTTTTCAGAGTTCTGGCCTCTGCCACCTGCTTGACCGTTAGTTGCTCTGCCCCAACCACTGAGCCGGCCTTCCTGATCAGCTTATCCAGTCTGTTTTTGTCCGCTATTCGGGCGCCTTCTCCCCAACAGGCCACAGCAAAAAACAGAGCACTGGCCACCACTGAATGGTAGACACTGCACAGTAGGGGTTGACAGATATTAAATTACTTTAGCCTCCTTAAAAAATACAGTCTACTTTGTCCCTTCCTGTACACCGCCTCCATATGACTCTTCCAGTCCAGCTCACTGTCAAGCTGCACACCAAGGTACCTGTGGTTGGCGACCACCTCCACCTCAGTGCCCTTGATGGTGATTGGTGTTGGTTGAGTCCTCCTCCTCCCCCTCCTGAAATCCACAACTATCTCCTTCGCTTTTTTGGTGTTGAGATGGAGATTATTGTGTGCACTCCACTCCACAAAGATGGCACTATAACTGAGCCCCTCATCATAATGGAGGCCTGCCAGGAATTCCAGAACAGACGGGATGTTCATTGATCTGTAGGTGATGCTGTTTCTGTGACAATACATCTCCCATTTCCTGATATAGACCAGATACTGTTTTTTGGTGGACTGTCTGTGGGCCGCCGAAATTATGTTCACTGTTCGGTCTGTCAGTCCCAGCTGTAGTAGAGGTATTTTTAGACTCTACAAATTAATAAATTCATATAGTTATGACATGGGTGGCGATCCCTTGTTACGGGATGAACCAATAAATCTAGTCTATTCGGGATGGTGATACATGGTTCAAATACCATGTTGAGCATCACAGGGAACCATGGTTGAGTAGGCCAATTGGGTACTACCAAAATACCAGACGCAGAGTCTTGCTGTATTTTCCTTAATACCCGAATGATGAGACAGAAAGGAAGGAATGCATAAATAAACAATTTCCCCCAATGCAGCGAAAATGCATCTGTAGCCGCTGCCCCAGGGTCTGGTTCCCATGAAACATAGTTTGATAACTGGTGATTAAATCTGGATGTGAATAGATCGATATCTGGTGTTCCATACCATGCTGTAATATCAGCAAATGCTTTTTTATTCAACATCCATTCGGTGTTTTCATTAAATTTGCGTGACCTGGTGTCTGCCACGAAATTTAGTTTACCTGGTAGGTAAGTAGCTGATATTCAAATATGTCTCTGGATACACCATTGCAAAATTATATTAGCCAGATTGTCACATGATGTCGATTTGTTTTTACCCATGTGGTTGATATATGCTACCACGGTGGTATTGTCAATCTGTAGCCTAACATGCTGGTGATATAACCCAGAACAATATGACTTTAGGCCATGGAATGCACCCAACATTTCCAGGTAGTTTATGCCCAGTGTTTGTAATAATGATGCCTCCTGTGCAGTCTATCTACCTCCACAGCTGGAGATGGAATTGGTGGCACCCCAACCAAGTGCACTGGCATCAGTTTGTAGCACCATAGAAGGGTTGCTGATAATGATTGGATTGAAACAAAGCAGAATGTTATCTTTCCAACATTTTAGTTCCATTATAGCTTTGATTGGTAACTTCATTGGTCTGTCAAAATGACCAGCATTAATTTTGAGTGCTCGTATTTTTGCTCTCTGTAAATTTTGGTAATGTAAAGGTCCGAATTGTGTGGCTGGAAAAGCAGCCACCATTTTGCCAATTACTTTTGCTACCAATCTGATGGACGGTTTACTGATGTCAATGAGGTTATTGCAAGCCTCTATTAATGTATAGCTTTTCCCTTTGGCAAAGTCACCGACATGTGAACTGATTCAATGGTGAACCCCAAATAGTCCATAGTAGTGGAAGGCGTTAATTTAGATTTAACTGGATGGATAATAAACCCCAGTTTTTCAAATAACTGTTTTGTGGCTGTTACGGTTTGTTTGGCCAATTCCAAAGTTTTGCCCACAATAAGTATGTCATCTAGATATGCCATGACCATGTGTTTTTGTTTCCGTAGAAACGCTAGGGCTGGTTTCAAAATTTTTGTGAACAGCCTGGGGGCTGATGTTAACCCATTTGGCAGCGCTCTATACTGCCATTGCTGTCCCATCCAGTTGAATTTTAAGTAACATCTGTGGTCACCTTGTATAGGCACTGAATAGTAAGCATCTTTTAAATCAATGCTAGCCATGAAGTAACCTTTGCAGTAACAAAGGTTTCCATTTTAAAATGAATATATTGTACAAATGTATTCAATTTGGTCAAATCTATGAAGATGCGACAACCACCATCTTTTTTTGTTTTTGGTAAAGATATTGGACGCAAATTCTAGCGATTCGTGTTGGGATTTTTGAATTACTACTTTTGCGTAAAGCCGTTCCAGTTCAGCATGCGCTTCTGATTTTTCTTTACCTGAAAGTACGAACATTCGGTTCGGTACATGCTGAACTGGAGGGCTGTATTTGTGTATAAATTCTATGGTATACCCCTGGATACTGCTTAAAATATAAGTGTCGGTAGTTAACATACCCCATGCATCCAGAAAGAAGTGTAATCTCCCCCCAACCTCCATGCTCCCTGCAATTTGTAGGGAACCAGACCCACCTCCCTCCATAGTTACCAGTGGAAGGTTTACTTCTTTTTGTAAATCCTTCGTTGATGTTGAGGCGCCAGTGTCTGGGTTTATGGTTGGTGTTGAAGGTTTGCGTATTTTAAAAAAAGGCCGGCCTGGGCCATGGCCTAAAAAAGACTCATGTTCGGTGTACCGGACCTTTGAGCTTTCACCAGTTTGTCTGGTGGGTGCGTAAGGGTGCTGTTTATGGCCGTAGTAGGTTTTTGATGAAGTCACTTTTATGAGCCCCAGGGTTTTTGCCTCCTCATCGAGCTCCTTGACTTGCTTCGATAGGTTACCTCCAAATAGTAAAATTGGTGGTTTTACGTTTCCAGGTTTGCACAGACCTGCAAATTTTGGGTTTAGAGCAGGTCGGATGGCACTATTCCTGATGCTGTTTATTTCATATTATGTGTTGCAAAGCAGTGCCAGTGCATCCTGTTGGTCCTGTCACATGTCCTTCTCATCTACTGTGCGGGCGAAAGCTGTTATTCCTGCTGTTAGGAGCTTTAGTACCGTTTGGAGTTTGACATCCATGCCTCTAACTCCTGCTCCGATATGTTTCCATATGCAATTATTTACAACAGGAACATTCAGGGATATACAGTTACCCGGTGCCAAGTGTCTTGCCGTGGTGTCCAATACAGCCTGTTCCTGTAGCTGGTTAAAGGACATATAATCTATACTGGCAGCTAGTTTTTGTTCCAGGGTTTGGCCTGTCTGGTCTGGCTGTATGAAGTTGGACACCATGTCCAATAGATTTTCACATTCCTGCACCCCTTGCACACTTGATTTCTCTTCTGCAAACCCCTCTTCAGGATCAGCCCAGAACTGACCCCCAGTACTCCCCTCTGACGAGGGAGATGCATTGTGCAGCCCTACAAAAGGTGCTGCTGTGGGTTTAACATAGTGCCCACAGTGACTAGACTCCATCTCCCGGAGCCTGTCATGTTGGAGCAACTGCTCCACACACCGCTCCATCCGGCTCCAGCGCTCACGGTCGCTGGCCGCTCGCAGCTGCTCTAAGTCGGACTCATCTGAGTCAATGACTTTGTTAGTTTTTTATTTTGCCTTATCGCCTGACCGCGGGGTGGATCTGGCTGGTGCGGAGGTAAAGTCGGGCACAGCTGTTCCCATTACGGGTGATTCATGTGCCGCTGGCCACTGCTGGCTGCCCGCAACTCCGCGGTCCTCCCCCGCCAGCTTTGTCGCAGCCCTCGTTGTTTTCTTGGACTTGTCCATTAACTCCCCACCTGTCAGTCAGTATGGGAACAACACAAAAGACCACAGAGTATCTCTTACCTGCAGGTTCCGGCTTTTAAAACTACTGCTAGGGGGGAACGTCGTTCCACCCCGCCTGACTGTTTTGCAATGCGTGTAGAGATATGACACACATGCATCCTGGCGGGGTTCTTCACGTAGTCACTCACGTGACTCCGAAGTAAAACTATCCACGCATCATTCTAACTGATTTTATTTTCAGGAATAGAAGTAAAATTGAGAGATGCTAAGAAAATGAAAGTTAAGATTAAATCTAACTCATACACTTTAAGCTTCGGGGCAGACCTATGAAAATATATTAACGGTAAGCAGAGAGCCAGCTGTGATCAGCTGAGAGAAAACTAATTGAAAATTGTATTATCTGCTCTGTGTAAATATTCAATGTATCCAACCAGATTAGTTTAATGGAAACAGTTAACACTGGGGAGGCTGGTGGGCCGGGCAGTGGGGAACAGGCGAGAAGTGTCGAGGGAGAATGGCATTAATGGAGGGGTTGATATCTAGACCCACTCAGAAATACAAAATATTTAGATAAAAATAAAATTCACAACATATCCTCTGATCACAGCAAGGAATCTTTGACTGGGATTTTAATTAAAATTGATTTTGATTAAAACTGTTGTGGGATTACTTTCTAGAAATATATTCTACCTTTTTCTAATAAAAATAGTGAATATAACATTTGAAAGAAAAAAAATTACAGAAAATAGACCAACAGTACTATAACGATGGACATCAAAGATGAATTATTCTTATATTTTAGTCTATACATGAAAAAGATAATAACGATAACGTCAGTCGAAGGCCATGAAATTTGTGATCTCCACACTTTCCTTCTGTGCTAACATTCCAAGATGGCGCTGATGTCTATGGCTGCCTGTCTGTTGCTCTCTCTGTTTTTTGTGTTTTCTATTGGTGTTATACAACTAAAGTCTCTGCTGGTCTACGACCGTACATCTCTAATGGACATTCAGCGTAATGTCGGTGCCTTTGTTTACCGCGGACATACTACACTGCCCCCGTTCCTCTTGGGAATCCAAACTCACCTGGAGTGGGTTTTAAGCCCGAGGAAGCGTCGCCGTCGCCGTCGCCGTGGCAAACGTAGCGGTCAACTGGTGAAGTCTAAACTGGGTGGGCCAGGAGGTGGGAATCTCCTCGAAAGCCTTGAGCGTCGGGAACACTTTGCTCAGGGACATCTCCGGGGCCTTCAGCCTTCAGCCTGGTGCTCACCAACTGTCAACTGTCAACTGTCAACGGACAATCTCCTCCCCAATGATCGGGAGCACTGTCCACCTGCTGCAGCACGGAGAACTGGCCTGGCTCACCGTCTCGGTAGGAGGAACGAAGGAGGTCACCTGGTACACCAACTCTTCCGGGTGGGTCCCTTCGCCCCCACCCCTTCCTATGCTCAGGAGCTGCGGCGAGACGGGCCACGCCTCCCATGCTCTCCTCGGCCCCGCCACCACGGGGTGAATCCCCGGAACCTGAGGACTCTGCACCGGGCTCAGCGATCAGCTGATCTGGTGAGTCCATCCCCCTCCAGGATCGGTTTAGTGAACGCCAGATCCCTGGCAAACAAGACTTTTATACTGAGGGATTTCTTCTGCTCACGTGGACTGGATTTCCTCTGTGTGACTGAGACTTGGATGGGTCCAGGTGAGTGCAGCGCTCTTGTTGAGCTATTACCGGCTGGCTGCTCTTATTTCAACTCACCGCGGATATCGGGCCATGGAGGAGGAACAGCGGCTGTTTATAAAAATAACTTTAAGTGCAGGCAATGCCCTCTATCATCTTCTTTCTCCAGTTTCGAAGCAACTGTATTTGAAGTGGGCCGCTCCAAACCGGTGCTTTGTGCGGTCATCTACCGACCGCCCAAGTATAATAAGGACTTTGTAAATGAATTCTCTGATTTTCTGGCTGGGATCGTGCCCAACTATGATCGTGTCCTTTTGGTTGGGGACTTTAACATCCATGTGTGCTGTCCTGCTAAGCCGTTAGTGAAGGACTTTTTCAGCCTTGTGGACTCTTTTGATTTTGTGCAGTGTGTGTCTGGTCCCACACACGAACATGGACATACACTGGACCTTGTTCTCTCTCATGGCTTGTCTGTGTTGAATTTGGAAATCTCTGATTGTGTGTTTTCAGATCATATGCCTGTATTGTTTGATGTCAATTTCTCCTGTGAAGCAATTTTGCCTGTGGTGTCTGCTCGGCGCTGTCGGTCTTTTAGCCCTTTTACTGCTGGCAAGTTCTCTGCTGCTTTCGATCAGCTCTGCGCCCCCTCTGCATCCACTCCTCTTGGTACGGAGGAGATTAGTTCGTGGTTTCATTCTTCATGCAGGACTATACTGGACTCTGTGGCTCCGTTAAGATCATTGAAGCCGAGGGCTAAACCTGAACCCTGGTTCAGTGCAGTGACTCGTGCAGCACGACGGGAGTGTCGTAGAGCTGAGCGAAAGTGGAGGAAGGACAGGCTACAGGTTTCACTTCAAATTCTCAGGGACTGTTGGCGTCACTACCAAAACAGTGTTAAAAAGGCCAAGAGAGAGTACCTGTCTAAAATTATTGTGTCAAAGTGTAACAACCCTCGTGTGCTATTTGAAATCATTGACTCTGTTCTAAATGCCCCGCAGCCTGTCTGTCTGGAAGCTTCACCTGAAATGTGTAATGACTTCCTGCACTTTTTTGTTGATAAGGTTGTTTCCTTAAGGGCTAACATTTCAGCACCTGCCTCTGACCCTTCTGTTTCGGTCCCTTGCCTGGTGGTATTCAACAAGTTTGAGCCTGTGACTATATCGTATTTAAAGGATGTGGTTTCCCATATTAAGCCATCGGGTTCTCCTTGTGATGCGGTCCCTCCACATCTTTTTAAGGAGGTTTTCTCTAGTATAGGGCAGTCGGTTCTTACCATTATTAACAGCAGCTTGTGTTCTGGGGTTGTCCCCGTGAGTTTTAAGCATGCGGTAGTGCAACCACTGCTTAAGAAACCTGGCCTGGATCAATCTGTTCTGGCCAATTTTAGACCCATCTCGAAATTGCCTTTTATTTCTAAATTACTGGAGAGAGTTGTTTATGCTCAGCTAAAACTATTCCTGGAGGAGCATGATATTCGGGAGATCTTCCAGTCTGGATTTAAAACCATGCACAGCACGGAGTCAGCATTGCTAAGGGTTTTTAACGATATCCTCCTGGCTAATGATTCTGGGGATTGTGTGGTTCTTGTCCTGCTGGACTTGTCTGCCGCCTTTGATACGGTGGACCATAATATCTTATTATCTCGGCTACAGCAGTTAGTGGGCATCTGCGACAGTGCCCTGGGATGGTTCAGGTCCTATCTGGCGGGCAGAACCATGTGTGTTAGCCTTGCTGGGTTTGAATCCTCTTCCGCTCCCCTGTCATATGGGGTTCCACAGGGTTCGATTCTGGGGCCCCTGCTTTTCTCGCTGTACATACTTCCTCTGGGTTCCATCCTTAGAAAGCATGGCATCTCTTTCCACTGTTATGCAGATGATACCCAGCTTTATTTGCCGCTGAGGGGGGAAGATGCCTTTTCTGTAAAATCGCTTCTGTCTTGTTTTGATGACATTAAGTCCTGGTTGGCCCTAAACTTTCTTGGATTTAATGAAAAGAAGACAGAGGTGATTTTATTTGATCCCAATGGCTGCCGTGAACCTCCATTTGTTGATTTAGGTCCATTGTCAAGGTACGTGAAGCCAACAGTTGTGAACCTGGGTTTTAGGATGGACAGTGACTTTAAATTAGATCGCCAAATATGCGCGGTGGTTAAGTCCAGCTTCTTTCACCTAAGGAAGCTGGCGAAGGTGAAGCCCATTCTCGAGCGGCAGCATTTTGAGACAGTAATCCATGCCTTTATTACATCTAGGCTGGATTACTGTAACGCGCTCTATTTTGGTGTTGCTCGTTCTTCACTGGCTCGTCTCCAGTTGGTTCAGAATGCTGCTGCTCGCCTTTTAACAGGGACTCGAAAGAGGGAGCACATATCGCCAATTCTGGCCTCCCTACACTGGCTCCCGGTGCACTTTCGGGTTCATTTTAAGTTACTGTTATTTGTTTTTAAATCTCTGAATGGGCTCGCCCCGCCTTACCTCTCTGAGCTGCTCCACCCATACACTCCTGCCCGGTCCCTCAGGTCAGCTGGTCAGCTGCTCCTGGAGGTACCGAGGTCTAGTCGGAGGCTCAGAGGGGATAGAGCCTTCTCTGTTGCTGCTCCGGCACTCTGGAACACCCTGCCGCTGCACATCAGACAGGCCCCCTCACTGTCCATCTTCAAATCCAGTGTTAAAACGCATTTGTACTCCCTGGCTTTTGACCATGCCTGAGGCTTTGCTTCTGTTTGTGTTGTTTTTGATGTTTCTTTATTTTACATGTCTTTTCCTACTATTTCTTTTGATTGTTATTTTTGGTGTGTATTAACTTTTTTGTCAATGATTAGTGATGTACAGCACTTTGTTGCAGCTATGTTTGTTTTTAAAGTGCTCTATAAATAAAATTATTATTATTATTATTATTATTAACAATTGAGGAGTACTCAAAAGATAATAGAAGAGAGCTTCAGGATCTGGGCTGGCCCAGAAGGTCATAGGAAGAGAGGTTCAGAAGTTGAGAGGTTGAACATCAGGTCAGGGCCTGAGAAAATAATCAGAACCATATCTTGGGGTTCGAAATCAAGAGGCGTTATATCAGAGATTCATGGTAGGAATCATAAGTTTAGGCCAAATAGTCCTACAACATGGAAACAAGCCATAACAATCAGCACGGGAGCACCTCAAGGCTGTGTGCTCAGCCCCCTGATTTACTCACTCTATACTCATGACTGCATAGCCGGACCTAGTGCGAACTCCATCATCAAGATTGCCGATGACACCACTGTTATGGGACGTATCACTGATGGGGATGAGTCAGAGTATAGAAGTGAGATCGACTGATTGACCAAATGGTGCCAGCACAATAACCTAGCTCTCAACTCCAGCTAAACCAAGGAACTGATTGTGGACTTTGGGAGGGGTAGGATGTGGACCCACAGTCCCATTTATCTCAACGGGTCGATGGTGGAAAGGTTCAAGAACTTCAAATTCCCGGGCGTGCGTATTTCCGAAGAACTCTCCTGGTCCCAGAACACTAATGCAATTATAAAGAAAGCACATCAGCGCCTCTACTTCCTGAGAAGTTAAGGAGAGTTGGTATGTCAAGGAGGACTCTCTCGAACTTCTACAGGTGCACAGTGGAGAGCATACAGACTAGTTGCATTGTGGCTTGGTTCGGCAACTTGAGCGTCCAGGAGCGGAAAAGACTGCAAAAAGTTGTAAACACTGCCCAGTCCATCATCGGCTCTGACCTCCCTACCATCGAGGGGATCTATCGCAGTCTCTACCTCAAAAAGACTGGCAACATCATCAAGCACCCACACCATCCTGGCCACACACTCATCTCTCCGCTGCCATCAGGTAGAAGGTACAGGAGCCTGAAATCTGGTACATCCAGGGTCAGGAACAGCTTCTTTCCCACAGCCATCAGACTATTAAACACAACATCAAACAAACTCTGAACTATAATAGCCTATTACACTTTATCTGTTTATTTCTTTGTGTAAATATATTTTCAATGGTATATGGACACACTGATCTGTTCTGTATTTATGCCTATAGTATTCTGTTGTGCTGCAGCAGGCAAGAATTTCATTATCCTATCTGGGACACATGACAATAAACTCTCTTGACTCTTAACTTGACTTGACTTGAATTGCTCACGAGTAGACACCCACTTTCCAGCATTTGGCCAGTAGCATTCCTTGTGTAGGCAATGGTTCAATAGATATTTCTTACGGTTTTTTTGTGGTTCTACTTCCATCACTCAGTATAACAATGTATGCCAGTAACTTACCACTCTCTGATGAAAAAAAGTTTGCCAGATTACTTTTAAATATGTTATTCCGTACTCGAAAACTATATCCTCTAGTACTCTCCTGTAATAAGGAAATGAGCTTTCTGCAGTGTACCCTATCTATGTCCAAAATAATCTTATTATTTTAATTTTATAATTTCAATCGTATTCTTTGTTAACTCCTCCTCTTTGGGGAAACGCGCCAAGGCTCTCCAGCCTCTCTCATAGCTGAAATGCTCCAACCCAGGCAGCATCCTCTCCAATATTGTCATATATTCTCCATTCAGTTTGAGAAGAAACATTTAAATATTGCCTCTGCATATACAACAATGCATTTAAAACCTTGTTAAACTGAAAGAGTTCAATGACATGTTCCTCTAAATTGCCAGAACTAGAAAATAATGATGATTATGCATTAAGTACTGAAATTCTGCTACCAGGTAAGGGTGATTTGACACCAGAAGTACCTACTATATATTTCAGTGGCATAATTTGACCTGAAAAAGTTCATAATAAAATGCTAGAGATTCTTAACAGATCAGGCAGCATCTGTGGAGAGAGAAACAAAGTTAACATTTCAGGTCAGAGACATTCAAAAGATCTAGTAAAATGGGAAAACAAGCCTGTTTTAAGTTGCAGAGATTGGGAGAAATCAAAGGGTTGCCTGTGACAGGGTGGAGATTGAGGTTGTCCAAGTAATTTTATTGCATTTGTCATCATAATCTCGCATGCCTTAGTGGGTGGCAGAGCTCAGATAACAATTAAGAAGAATTTAGATGAGTACTTAAATCAACAAGGGGGTAGAATGCTACAGACCAGCTTCTGGCACATGGGATTAGTACAGATGGGGCCTTGATGGTTGGCATGAACATGTCGGCCCAAAGGGCCTGTCTCTGTGCTGTATGGTATCTATCTATCTATCTATCTATCTATCTATCTATCTATCTATCTATCTATCTATCTATCTATCTATCTATCTATCTATCTATCTATCTATCTATCTATCTATCTGTCTATCTGTCTATCTATCTGTCTATCTCTCTATCTCTCTATCTCTCTATCTCTAAAACTCTGTTCTTGTGCTCTTCCGGTTTGCGGGGTTTTTCTATTTGCACAAAAACAGTATGGGATAATGCTATGATTTTTGCCAGGTTATTCACCAGTCTCCTGTGCTGCGAGTGCAGCAAGTTTTATTCCGATTGGTCATATATTGTAAAAGTTATGGAGGTTTAAAAATCTTAAAAACCGCACATGCGCAGATTCATCAGTCAGCACCATGCAGATTAGTCTCTTCTCCTGTCAGTCAATGCCATGGCTGGGATGGCCACGCCCATTCCTGTCCCACTGGCGGCGGCCTGTCCCACCAACAAACTCCTCTTTCCCCTCCTCACAGTAACTTGTCTATTGTCGTCCCCACCACCTGTGGTGGCCGCGGGGATGGGGGAGGGGGAGGGGGGGGGGGGGGGGGGTTCAGTGGAGGTCCTGTGGAGGCCCTGGTCCCCTGTTTCTCTCTCTCATCACTCACCCATCTTCCCCGCCCTCCCTCTGCGGCAATGGCGGTCTCATCTACACATCTCCCCGGGTCCAGCCCTTCTGCTGCCGCCGTTGCAGTAACTCACCCTCACGGCCTTCTCGGAGGAGATCTTCTCCACCAGCTCATGGAAACTCAGGGTGCCCACTGTGATGAACACCAACTCCACCCCCCCCCCCCCCCCCCCCCCCACAGCCCAGCAGCGGCAGAGAGCAGGCAGGCACGTAGTCGGGTGGGCAGGGCGGGCGTAGCCTAAGAGGCAGCAACAGGCTGTGGGCAGGGCAGAGACGGGCCGAGTGGCAGCAGCAGGTGGGCGGATAGGACGGGGTTGAGCCGAACGGCGGCTGAGCCAGAGTGGGCAGAGGGAGGGAGGGAGATTCAGGTTTCAGGATGGCCGAGCAGTTTGCGCAGAGTTTAGCGGTGGTCAGGAGGGATAGTGGGGGGGGGGGATAGGTGGAGGTGAGGAGTGGAGAATAGAGGGATAGGAGGGTGTAGGGAGGGGAGAGGGGTTATGGAAGGAGGGAGTGAGTGATTGAGGGTAGAGGAAAGGAGAGCGAGGGAGAGGTGAGGGAGGGATTGGCAGAGGGGAGGAGGAGAGGGGAAAGAAGAGGGAGGGTGAAGAGGAAGGGGAGGGAGTGCTGGGAGATGAGGGAAAATGAGCTGTGCCTGCATAGTTGTGGGCTATGCGTGAGTGGCGAAATATTGCATTGGGGGGACGGGTTGCATTGGGGGAATTGGTGAGTGGTGGAAGATTGCATTGGGGGACCAGGCGTCCCATGTGTCAGGAACCCAACGGGTCTCACTTAGTCTCGTTACATTCTATGACTGGGGCATTTGTCTGAGATTATAGTAAACAACAGTTTTTCAGCAAGCAGAATTTATTTGCTCAGAAAGCACATCGGTTTAAGCGAGTGATTATTTCATTACATACAGGGTAATCAGATGGATAGATGATTACTATATTAAAAAGAACATAAATGCAAAATAAATCAACCAGACTAAACTACAGCAATGGAGTTAGCATAATTTATTAAATGGGTAAATTGTGGAATTGCTGTGAATTATGAAAAGGGTGCCATTTGGCTCCTAGGTTTTTACCAAATCGGGATAACACAATATAGAGTTTCTGAACTATAGCATCAGAGACCCATGTTCGACCCTGACTATGGGAACTGCCTGTACGAAGTTTACATTCTCCTCATGACAGCTCGAGTTTACACCGGGTGCACTGGTTTCCTCCCACACTTCAAAGACTGGCTTTGGTAAAGATTATAAATTGTCCCCAGAGTATAGGATAGTGCAAGTGTACAGGGATTACTGGTCGGTGCAGACTTGGTGGGCTGAAGATCCTGTTTCCATGCTATATCTCTAAACAAAACTAAAATAAACAAAATGTCGTCAGTCCTGTTTCCCCACTATTTCACCATAGCCCGTCAAATGATGATGGGGATTATCCAATTATCTCTATGCACAGGCTGGGGCAAACAACGTCATCATACTGATCAGAGTACAATATGAGCAGCCAAATCAATGTATCACACTATTGTTCAAAGGTATAATTTACCTGATTTTGTTTTCCCCCTAGGAAATAAATTAAAAATACATTTTAGAGCTCTTACAACTGAAAGAGAAAGATTTGCCAAAAAAATTGTTATTCATTTTCAAATATGTATCCATCCAATGGTTTTTGTTTGTAACACCAAACAATCCCCATGACTTGAATAATTTAGTTGTTACTTTAAACATCAAGCTATTCTCTTATCATGTAAAATGGCCCTCTGGGACTTCAGATTTCCACATAACAAATGCATGCATTAACAATTTTTTGTGATGCCAAAGATGACAAGGTTATTGCACATGAAAGCTTTCCATTCAATCTAAGTTTACATTTAATTCTATTCTTCTTACTTAAATTCAAGCTACATTCAGAGATTCCATTACCCACCATTAAATACCTCTATATTTTCCCTAACATATGGTTTTCAGGCAAACAACAGACATGTTTCTCTGCTCTGTTGTCACCCAGCAACAATCCTGTTGCTCCATTTCATGTTTAGGCCTAGGTTGGGTGTAGGTTTGTTATTATCATGTGTACTGAGGTACAGCGAAAATCTTTGTTTGGCATGCTATCCAAAAAGATCAGATATACCATATGTGAATATAGTCAAATCAAACTCAAGTACATTAGATAGAGCAAAGGGGGGAATATAAAGTGCAACATATAGGTCTCAGCATTGTTGTGCAATATAGACAAAATCCAGTGTCCACACAGAGTAGTGGTAAAATGGATTGTATCCCAATTTATGGAACAACCATTCAGAATCCTGATAACAGAGGGAAGAAACTGTTCCTGAGACCGTTGGTGTATACTTTCAAGCTTCATTTTCTTCTGCTGGATGAGAACCGAGAGAATAATAAATGACCAGGGTAGATGTCTTTGCCAGTCTGAAGAAGGGTCTCGGCCCGAAACGTCACCCATTCCTTCTTTCCAGAGATAATGCCTGTCCTGCTGAGTTATTCCGGCTATTTATGTTTGTCTTTGATTATGTTGGCTGCTTCTCTGAAGCAGTGGGAAATGCAGATGGGGTCAATTGGAAGCAATCTGGTCTGTGACATCTACAACTCTGCAATTTATTTTTTATTTTTTTAAATATATTTATTTTTATTAGAAGCAGTGTACAAAAGTATAAACCGTGGCAAATAACATAATACATTTATTGTACAGCTTCAATTTTAATTTTTAGCTAAAGATGCGAAAGAAGAAAAGAGAAAAGGTAAGAGAGAGAGAAAATGAATGTGCAAGAATAGAACTCATAGCCGACCAAATTGGTGTAGCCGAAGAGTGAGTAAACATAGAAACATAGAAATCAGGTGCAGGAGTAGGCCATTGGGCCCTTCGAGCCTGCACCGCCATTCAATATGATCATGGCTGATCATCCAACTCAGTATCCCGTACCTGCCTTCTCTCCATACCCCCTGATCCCCTTAGCCACAAGGGCCACATCTAACTCCCTCTTAAATATAGCCAATGAACTGGCCTCAACTACCCTCTGTGGCAGAGAATTCCAGAGATTCACCACTCTCTGTGTGAAAAAAGTTCTTCTCATCTCGGTTTTAAAGGATTTACCCCTTATCCTTAAGCTGTGACCCCTTGTCCTGGACTTCCCCAACATCGGGAGCAATCTTCCTGCATCTAGCCTGTCCAACCCCTTAAGAATTTTGTACGTTTCTATAAGATCTCCTAAATCTCCTAAATTCTAGAGAGTATAAACCAAGTCTATCCAGTCTTTCTTCATAAGACAGTCCTGACATCCCAGGAATCAGTCTGGTGAACCTTCTCTGCACTCCCTCTATGGCAATAATGTCCTTCCTCAGATTTGGAGACCAAAACTGTACGCAATACTCCAGGTGTGGTCTCACCAAGACCCTGTACAACTGCAGTAGAACCTCCCTGCTCCTATACTCAAATCCTTTCGCTATGAAAGCTAACATACCATTCGCTTTCTTCACTGCCTGCTGCTCCTGCATGCCTACTTTCAATGACTGGTGTACCATGACACCCAGGTCTCGCTGCATCTCCCCTTTTCCTAGTCGGCCACCATTGAGATAATAGTCTGCTTTCCTGTTTTTGCCACCAAAATGGATAACCTCACATTTATCCACATTATACTGCATCTGCCAAACATTTGCCCACTCATCCAGCCTATCCAAGTCACCTTGCAGTCTCCTAGCATCCTACTCACAGCTAACACTGCCCCCCAGCTTAGTGTCGTCCGCAGACTTGGAGATATTGCCTTCAATTCCCTCATCCAGATCATTAATATATATTGTAAATAGCTGGGGTCCCAGCACTGAGCCTTGCGGTACCCCACTAGTCATTGCCTGCCATTGTGAAAAGGACCCATTTACTCCTACTCTTTGCTTCCTGTTTGCCAGCCAGTTCTCTATCCGCATCAATACTGAACCCCCAATGCCGTGTGCTTTAAGTTTGTATACTAATCTCTTATGTGGGACCTTGTCGAAAGCCTTCTGGAAGTCCAGATACACCACATCCACTGGTTCTCCCCTATCCACGATACTAGTTACATCCTCGAAAAATTCTATAAGATTCGTCAGACATGATTTACCTTTCGTAAATCCATGCTGACTTTGGCCAATGATTTCACCACTTTCCAAATGTGCTGCTATCCCATCTTTAATAACTGACTCTAGCAGTTTCCCCACTACCGATGTTAGACTAACTGATCTGTAATTCCCCGTTTTCTCTCTCCCACCCTTCTTAAAAAGTGAGTAAGTAAAAGAAGTAAGAAAAACGTAAAGAAATAAAAAGACAAAAACAGAATGAAAAACAAAAAATGATGATATACCTGCTTCGTATCTCTCCCCACCCATCACCCAGCCCGTAATTCGATTTAATTCCAAAATTGTGTTGCATCATACTATTCTTGTAATGAATCAATGAATGGTGTCCATGTTGCTCTGATTGTTCTGCTGAGACAAGTCTCATATTTTCAGGATGTAATGATCAGTGAAACATAGTTGCAGGAGGGCTGTGATTGGAAACTAAATATTCCAGGATTTCGTTGCTTCAGGTGTGTTAGAATTGGAGGGGCAAGAGGTGGAGGTGTCGCATTGTTAGTCAGGGAAGATATTACAGCAGTGCTTTGGCAGGATAGATTGGAGGGCTCATATAGGGAGGCTATTTGGGTGGAACTGAGAAGTGGGAAAGGTGTAGCAACACTTATAGGGGTGTATTATAGACCACCAAATGGGGAACGAGAATTGGAAGAGCAAATATGTAAGGAGATTGCAGATATTAGTAGTAAGCACAAGGTAGTGATTGTGGGAGATTTCAACTTTCCACACATAGACTGGGAAACACATTCTGTAAATGGGCTGGATGGGTTGGAGTTTGTAAAATGTGTGCAGGATAGTTTTTTGCAGCAATACATAGAGGTACCTACTAGAGGAGGGGCAGTGCTGGACCTCCTGTTAGGAAATGAGATGGGACAGGTGGCTGATGTATGCGGTGGGGAGCACTTCGGGTCCAGTGATCACAATACCATTAGTTTCAATATAATTCAATATAAACTGGACCTAGGGTTGAGATTTTTGATTGGAGAAAGGCTAACTTTGATGAGATGCAAGATGATTTAAAAGGAGTGAACTGGGACATTTTGTTTTATGGGAAAGATGTAGAAGAGAAATGGAGGACATTTAAAGGGGAAAATTTAAGAGTACACAATCTTTATGTTCCTGTTCGGTTGAAAGGAAACAGTAAAAATTGGAAAGAGCCCTGGTTTTCAAGGGAAATTGGACATCTTGTTCGGAAAAAGAGGGAGATCTACAATAATTATAGGCAGCATGAAGCAAATGAGGTGCTTGAGGAGTATAAGGAATGTAAAAAGAATCTTAAGAAAGAAATTAGAAAGGCTAAAAGAAGATATGAGGTTGCTTTGGCAAGTAAGGTGAAAGGAAATCCAATGGGTTTCCACAGCTATATTAATAGCAAAAGGATAACGAGGGATAAAATTGGTCCATTGGAGAGACAGAGTGGACAGCTATCTGCAGAGCCAAAAGAGATGGGGGAGATATTGAACAATGTATTTTCTTCGGTATTCACTAAGGAGAAAGATATTGAATTATGTGAGGTAAGGGAAACTAGGTCCTGGTCTCCAGGTCCTGACAGGATATTCCCTAGGACATTGATGGAAGTTAGTTTAGAAATAGCCGGGGCTATGACAGAAATATTTCAAATGTCATTAGAAACGGGAATAGTCCCCGAGGATTGGCGTACTGCGCATGTTGTTCCATTGTTTAAAAAGGGTTCTAAGAGTAAACCTAGCAATTATAGACCTGTTAGTTTGATTTCAGTGGTGGGAAAATTAATGGAAAAGATACTTAGAGATAATATATATAAGCATCTGGATAAACAGGGTCTGATTAGGAACAGTCAACATGGATTTGTGCCTGGAAGGTCATGTTTGACTAATCTTCTTGAATTTTTTGAAGAGGTTACTCGGGAAATTGACGAGGGTAAAGCAGTGGATGTTGTCTATATGGACTTTAGTAAGGCCTTTGACAAGGTTCCTCATGGAAGGTTGGTTAAGAAGGTTCAACTGTTGGGTATAAATGCAGGAATAGCAAGATGGATTCAACAGTGGCTGAATGGTGGATGGCTGTTTATCGGGTTTGAGGCAGGTGACTAGTGGGGTGCGTCAGGGATCTGTGTTGGGTCCACTGTTGTTTGTCATGTACATCAATGATCTGGATGAAGGGGTGGTAAATTGGATTAGTAAGTATGCAGATGATATCAAGATAGGAGGTGTTGTGGATAATGAAGAGGATTTCCAAAGTCTACAGAGTGATTTAGGCCATTTGGAAAAATGGGCTGAAAGATGGCAGATGGAGTTTAATGCTGATAAATGTGAGGTGCTACACCTTGGCAGGACAAATCAAAATAGGACGTACATGGTAAATGGTAGGGAATTGAAGAATACAGTTGAACAGAGGGATCTGGGAATAACCGTGCATAGTTCTTTGAAGGTGGAATCTCATATAGATAGGGTGGTAAAGAAAGCTTTTGGTATGCTAGCCTTTATAAATCAGAGCATTGAGTATAGAAGCTGGGATGTAATGTTAAAATTGTACAAGGCATTGGTGAGACCAAATCTGGAGTATGGTGTACAATTTTGGTTGCCCAATTATAGGAAGGATGTCAACAAAATAGAGAGAGTACAGAGGAGATTTACTAGAATGTTGCCTGGATTTCAGCAACTAAGATACAGAGAAAGGTTGAATAAGTTAGGTCTTTATTCTTTGGAGCGCAGAAGGTTAAGGGGGGACTTGATTGAGGTCTTTAAAATGATGATAGGGATAGGCAGAGTTGATGTGGACAAGCTTTTCCATTTGAGAATAGGGAAGATTCAAACAAGAGGACATGACTTCAGAATTAAGGGACAGATGTTTAGGGGTAACATGAGGGGGAACTTCTTTACTAAGAGAGTGGTAGCGGTGTGGAATGAGCTTCCAGTGGAAGTGGTGGAGGCAGGTTCGTTGGTATCATTTAAAAATAAATTGGATAGGCATATGGATGAGAAGGGAATGGAGGGTTATGGTATGAGTGCAGGCAGATGGGACTAAGGGAAAAAAAATTGTTCGGCACGGACTTGTAGGGCCGAGATGGCCTGTTTCCGTGCTGTAATTGTTATTTGGTTATATGGTTTTAGTGTCTCAGACATGTTTGTAATCAACATTTTAAGATTAGGGACAGATGTATTTTTCCAGAATTTAAGTATTCGTTTTTTCGCTGTTATCAGGCCATAATTAAGGAAACGTCTTTGAAATATTGATAGCTCAGGGCAGGCTTCCGATGTTCCGAGAATAATCAGTTCCGTGTCAGGGTCCAGTTTTGTTTTTAATGGTTTTGAGAAGATTTCAAAAATTCCTTTCCAAAAGCTCTGTAGTTTGATGCAAGAGGCAAAAGAATGTGTTATGGTTGCTTCATGAAGGAGACATTTGTCACAAATAGGAGATACATTTGAAAATATCTTATTCAGTTTAGTCTTTGAATAGTAGTCTGTGGAGTGTTTTAAATTGAATTAAAGTAGGTCTTACATTAATCGAACAATTGTGTATATATAAAAGGTTATCTTCCCATCTGTCTTTTGGAATTTTTAGGCCTAGTTCCTCTTCCCAGTCTCTTCTAATTGCGTCTGAAGTTGGAATTTCTATATTAAGAAGGGTGGTATGCAAATATGATGTTACATTGTTTGACTCAGAGTTTCTATTCATACATTCGTCTAGTTTATCTGGCAGCAGAGTTTGGTAGTCGTGGGTATATGTTTTCTAATAGTCTCGAATTTGAAGATAACTGAAATATTGATTACTTCAGGTGGTATTTCGACTGTAATTCCTGAAATGACAGAAGAGTTCCCATCTCGTAGAGATCGCCAAGTTTTTTAATTCCTAGTCTTTCCCAATAAATAAATGTTTTATCTATAATAGATAGCTTGAACAAAGGGTTATTAGCTATTCATGAGAGAAGAGATAAATTTCTTAGTTTAAAAGTTGATTTTACTTGTCTCTAGATTCATAGAGTGCTGTGAATAAACGGATTTTTATCATATAGTGTGTTCTTCAACTTTGTTGGGGAGAGAAGAATCGCGCCTATATTAAAAAGTGAGCAATCCTCTCTCTCCATTATTAACCAGTCTACCTGTTGGCATGCGTTATCCAGCCAGTAAATTACATTTTTAATATTCGTTGCCCAATAATAGTATAAGAAATTGGGGCGAGCCAATCCGCCCGTTTCTTTGGGTTTACATAGATGTCGTTTATGAATTCTATGTGTTTTATAACCCCAGATAAAGTTTGTAATCCGAGAATCAAGATTTTTAAAAAAAAATGTAGGTAGGTATATCGGTATTGATTGAAATAAATAGAGAATTTGTGGGAGGAAGATCATATTTATAGCATTTATTCTGCCTATTAGAGACATCAGAAATGTTTTCCAAAATTGAATAAAAGCGTTTAATTTAGTAACTAAAGGCGGGAAGTTTGCATTGAATAGAGAAGTGTATTTTCTGCTTACCTGAACACCCAGTTATTTAAATTTTTCCGTAGCAATTCTGAAAGGGAATTTTAAAAGGTGTGGTGGCTCTTGAGGTTTTATTGCCATAATTTCACTTTTGTTCCAGTTTATTCTATATCCTGAAAAGGAACCAAATTCCTCAATAAGATTTAATATATTTGGAATGCTAACTTGGGAATTGGGGATATATATTTCATGCAGTATTGTGCAGAGCTGTTCCCCAACCAAGTTGTGATGCAACCCATAAGTATATTGTCCATGGTGTATCTGTAGAAGTTTCAAAGCGTCGTTGGAAACATACCAAATTTCCTCCATCTACCTCAGGAAATAGAGGCATTGGTTTACCTACTTCGTGCGCTTATATGTTTCCCGAGTGGCCAGACCGGCATTTTATGGGCATGACTTTCTCTGATTTGCATTTATATATAACGCTTTATCACTACTTACTTAAAAAACACCAATTTCAACACAATTATCTCCCTCCCCCCCTCCCTACTACCCCATCATCCCAGAGACATATTGTGGCTAATTATGCAGATCTCTTCAAAAAATGCATTTGTCCATTATCCATATGATCAACTTAATCTTTCCCCTCACTTCCTATCTAAACTTGTCCATTTATGACCTTTACCTTTATTCCCTTAATTCATATTAATGCAGATGTTTACAAATATTATACATAAATTATGCACCACCTGGTCTGACTAGAATTTATGAGGCACCAATTGACCTTGCAGTCTTATTCCAAAAAGTTTATGATCATTCTGGAATACAAAGACAGGCTGGCTTCTCTTCTCCACGATCATTCACGTCCTTTAACCCCTCTGTCTCTGTATTTAATTTAAAAGAGAAATGCAAGCAGCTCCTGTGTTTCTTTGGTTAATTTTATAATTTAATTGACTTATTTTGGTCCATCTTTTCCATAAGAAATTGGGGAGAGCCAATCCGCTTTGATCATCAGAGTAAATTTCCCAAAGCCACCGCATTCTTTAGCCCCAAGTTTGCTGTTACCTGCAACATTCATCCCCCCCCCCCCCCCCCCCCCACTCTCCTACTCCCACTCGACTGCTCTAATAATTTCCATTATGCAATCAATCATACAACCTACTTTTCAGCGCACACACACAAAGAACACACACAAAGAACGCACACACACATGTACATACAAGCCCACACTCACACACATACATGCACACATATGCATCCACACACTCACACAAAGACACTTATTACAAATTTATCATCAATAACTTTCACTCCAGGTTCTCAAATGCTTTATTAGTTTTCCAGCACCTGCCCACCTTTCCTGCAACTCACTTTTTGTATCTAAGAGCAATAAAAAGGCATCATTCAAACATTGACGCCCATGTAACTGTGGGAATGGTGCACAATTCCTCTGCTCACAACACATTCATTACTTGCCTTTGAATTAGGCAAAATATATCATATTCACTTTATTAAAATACTGACTCATTTCCATTGAATTAAATTGCCCATGTTTAATCTTGCTCTTCTGATTAAATTATTGCCATTCAAATACTCGTTTTCTCGTGTATTCCTTGCTTTAAGTTTCTAAACAAACTTTCTCAATCATCAAAAGTTGACTGAATAATATTGTCTCAATTAAAATATCGGATCAATTGTTTCAAATACGTCCTTAAAAAAACAACTTTAGTTCTCTTGCTCTGGGGTTATACTCCACAAAAATACTGGATGCAATATATAGTTTTATGGCCTGAATTGTTATGTCAAATAAAAGCATTTGCGTTCAGCAAACCAGTGAAGAGACCAGTTCAGCCTTTGACTGTGCATATCCTGAAAAAGGGAGAAGACACATTTGACAATGTCAGCAATTCCTTCATGCTTTAGCTGTCCCTCCAACTCCTTCTGCACCAATTTACCAAAGCTCGTAACTGGTGATTAATGGAATATCTTTGTAGTGGCCATTTGGCCAGTTTTGCATGTCATTGTGGATGGCATGTGCCTTTAAATTTTAGACTGCCCGTTATAATGTGGGGGGGATTTATGATGTGTCTTTGGGCATGTTTGCAGCTTAACTGCTTGCGCAGAAGTTTAGTTTTTAGATTCGTTTTGGAGAGACGATGGAGAAGGCTAATCCTTCGACCGTCATTACATGTCATTGTTACGGAGACACGAGGAGATTTCTAATATCTGAAGTAATGAGCTGGAGTTCAAAGAAGATTGCCGTAACAAGTCGGAAAAACCTTGGATGTATCTTACTGTTTTATATCTACAATAAAGAAAATATTCATCAAAAGCTAAAGCTTTATGAATGGAGAAGCTCTGAAGTTCTCTGAGGCGGCTTAATGCGTACTGAAGATATTCCCTTTATCCATTCTCATCCAATTAGTGGCTAGGGTGCTAATTCCCTGAAAGATATGAAAAATCTGCCGCTACACTCTTGGTTAGCATTGCAGCCTTGCTATTTCTACCAAAGTTAATTAATTTAACATCCATTTAACATTGACCTTAATGTTACGGCTGCCATTGTAGCTTGATTCCTCTATTTCAAATCCAGTATTTCTCTGCAAACCCAGCCACTCTATAAATCAGTGATGACTCACTCACCTAGGCTAACACTACTCATTTGATCTTCTGTGAGACTTTCTTAATGAGATCCTGTTGTCTCTAACCTAAATCATGGCCCCCTTTTTAACACACATTATTTTTTTAAATTTAAATAATAGGAATTATTTCATTTTCAGACATTTTAAAATGTCTCAAGAAAGTGAGAGAACATTTTTTTTAAGACTATAGTACAGCTGGCAAATCTGTACGGCCTGGTCTGATATCTAATGGATGTATTTCAGAAACAGCGGACCACCCTTGCACCAGTTGCTGTCTAGATCTTGTAGCTGGATTCCAATGTATAGAGAACCAGTGAAATAAGGCCATTACATTTGGTTTAACAGTCAGGTTGAATGTGATGCCTCTAGTCAACATGATTCAGCCCCATAACATTTGGCTGGAGTTTATAATCCCAATTCTGTTATTTGAGCAGTGAGAACTATGCTGACCCATATACATGGATCTGCTTCTGAAATTCAGCCTCATGTCGGTCAATGGGAATCACCATGGGTGGAACAGTGATAGAATTGATAGAGCTGGTGTCTCCTGAGGTCTGGGTACAATCTGTGCTCTTTGTGCTTTGCACAATTTTCTCTGGTTGCTCTGGCTTCCTCCCATATCCCAAAAACCTACACATTGGTAGATGAATTGGCCATTATAGATCACTCTGAGGTAAGCAGAATGTGGAAAAGAAGATTGTGCTTGCTGATTGGCATGGATCTTGTGGACTTATTGCCTGCTTTATGACTCTGACTCTCTAATTGTTGACTGGAAACATGACTAGACCAAGTACAGACATATCATGACTGCAGAGAAAGGTCAGGGGCTTTTTAATCTGCTGTGAGTGACACATCTCTTGATACATGAGAACCTTTCCACAATTTTCCAGATGTGTGATGGAATGCTCTCCACTTGTTTTGGATGAATCATGTTTCAACATACTCAAACCATCCAGGTAAAGCAGCCTGATGATTGGCATCCATTCACCACTCTAAACAATGATTCCACCCACCACCAGCAGACAATGCTTGTAACTTATATTTTAGACAATAACAACCAAACTCACAAACTCTACTGCTTAAAAAGCCTGGGGAAACAAGAACAAGCATATGGCACAAACTGAACATGTTCTGTCCATGTCAGATGCCAATCTGACTTGGAAATGTATCAATTTTTTTTATTGCTGATGTATCTAAATTCTGGTAGTCCCTGCACAACAACATTGTGGGAGCACATTCATCAGGCCGACTGCAATAACTTGATAGTTTGGTTCATCAGTATTGTCTCAAGAGTAATTATGGATATTCAATGAATTCAGGCTTTGTCCATGAAACCTACATGCTAGTAATGAATGAAACAATAACTGAGTATCATCCTTCTACATCTTCTGTTTTATACAAACAACAAGGATCAAATTTCAACCCCTGAGAGTTTCAGCCGTTGGCCAATATAGGTCCAGAATGCATGTGATTGTATTTTCTTTTGACAATAGCCATTGAGTGAACCTGTCATTTAATAATACGCAGGAAGATTTCCCCTTAGGTACCAGTAATAAAAATAAAAGGATAGTTAATATTTAATGCAACAATATTTTACACGGTATAAAGAAGACATTCACAGCATGTTATTTTAATTATTATACAAATATCCTCAGGGCACATTTTCACTGATATAATGTGACATTTTGATGCCATAAAATCGAGTTGGTTAATGAGCCTTAGATGCTCAAAGGTTCACCAGTGAGTGCTGTCTTTGTGTAACACAGCCACTTGCTTGTACTTGCTTGTGTTGCTTCGAGTACTGAAAGCACATCTTCAATTCCTTTCTCATGAAATACAACTAACATTTAATCAACATCTGAAAGCACCAAGAACATTTCAGACTGGACAAATCCCAACACTAAGTGTGACAGACTGAAATCTCTGTAGACAGCTGATTTTTAAATATTGTAAATATTATTTAACCTTGCAGATTTTGTAGATGTGGATTATGGTAATCATGGCGTTACCCGAATATGTCTCCCAATTTTGTGAATTGCACTGAGTTGTAATATAAACATTGACAGACAACGGAAGCATTGTCAAATTCCATGATTAGTTTTAAATCATATTTCTCTCTTTATAATAAAGAAATATCCCAATGTAACATTTCATATATTGGAATCCTCTCCATTAAACATGTTAAGCTCTTGAAGTTCCTTGAAATAGGAACATAAGAAATAAAAATACAAGCTATTCAATATCTCACATCTGCTGCACAACTTTGTAAGGTCATGACAAATCTTTTGCCTCTGCACTGTTATACTGTACATTGATTCCTTTCTATCCCTTAGTATTTCAAAATCCTTTGATATCTATCTTTAAAATGACCGAACTTCCACAGTTCTCTCCGATCAGTTCAGAGTTACCTTTCTTTGGCTGATAACATTTCTTCTCATCTCTTTCCTAAATTGCTGACCATTTATTTTGAAAATCAAAATATAATAACAAAATAACTGCTGTAATTTGGCATTACTTAAATCTGCATGATGCTCCAAACCTTTTGAGCACATCAATTTCAGGTAAATTGTGCATATTAGTAAATAAGAATCCCCAAAGAGTTCTTCTACTTTTCATTTAAGAAATTAAAATAAAATAACTTCTCGAAGAAATTGGATTCAATCGTATTTATATAAAATATTTACAAAAGAGCTACCTTACTTAGTATCTTTAACATGGCATATCAAATATTGAGACACAACATTTAATTTCCTTTGGATAATGTAATTCTACCAAATCAAAGAATAGATGCCATCTGGTGAGTACACATACAATATAAAGCATAAAGTCTAGTGTTATACAACCTTCATTGAACTTTGAAACAATAGCCAACAAATAGTTCAAGAAATCTAATCAGTTTGGGCATATTTTGTTTCACCCTTCTGTCTGCTGCTACTCCCCTGATATTTAGCATTGTCTGCCTTTTGTCCAGAATGGAGAACTTTCTATTTGATGCTTGCAGTTTCTAGCAGCCATCCTGTGTCAGCTTACAGCTTGGGCCACAGTAAAAAAAGTCACTTTGATTATATGCTCCACAAAAGAGAGAATGGCTGTAGGTTTACCCATTGTGCATTTAGACCTGTCCTGAAAGTGAAGACTTCTACAAACATGTTAAAGGGTGTGCATTGTAAAAGACTCCAAATACCTGCTCTTGTCTCTATGTCTCAGCAATGGATTTATCTACAACTAAATTGATTTGCTTTATCTACGATGACAATTAATTCAAATGCCTTTCAGCATTGAGCGACCATTTGTAATTAAAAAGCTAAAGTTAATTCAGCAAAAAAAAAGTGTGACACAGTGGCACAGCTGGTAAAGCTGTTGCCTCATAGTGCCAGAGACCGAGTTTGATCCTGACTTCAAATGTTATTTATGTGGAATTGTGCGTTCTCCATGACCACAAGAGTTTTCTCCAGTTTCCTCCTACATCCCAAAGATGTGCAGGTTTGTAGGTTCATTAGCCTCTGTACAATTGTCATTGATGTGTAGGGAATGGATGAAAAAGTGAGATGGCATAGAATTAGTGTGAACTGATGATCAATAGCCAGCATGGACTCAGCGGGCCAAAGAACCAGTGTTTATGCTGTATATGTCTAAATTACATTATAAAACTGACTTAAAATATTTTTTAAATGACAAAAGTAAGGAACATGAACAGATAATTACTCTAAATTAGTATAAATAGCATCTTCAATTCCAAGGTAGACAAAAAATGCTGGAGAAACTCAGTGGGTGAGGCAGCATCTATGGAGAAAAGGAATTGGCGGTTTCAGGTCAAGACTTCTTCAGACTGAATAAATTCTCCAATTCCAATATGCCCAGCCATGCAACTGTCAATTTATTCCAAAACCTGATTATGAGAAGCTTCTTTTCCCACGAATATCTAATAATGCCTATCCATTGGCACCCAAGGGAAACCCAATGATTCCTGAAGTGGAAGAAAATCATTTTTAAGTAAAAAAGAGTTAGGATCTGGGATGTTCTGCCAAGGGGATTGAGGGTGGACTTAGAAAATAAAACACTGTAACACAGAAAAAGGCTCTTTGTCCTATTATGCCAGTACCAATCATGATGCAGATTTAATTTAATTTGCATAGATGTCTGCATATTTATATCCCTCTATTTCCTATCTGCTTATGTGTCTGTCTAAATGCCTCTTAAACATCACTATCATAAATGCTTCCAACCCCTTCCCTGGAAGTGCTATATGGACTTCACAAATCTCAAAATGTTTCACCTCTCACCTTGAAGCTATGATCTCTAGCACTTGGCATTTCGACCCTTTCAAAAAGTCTCTGACTAATTACCCTATCCATGCCTCTCATAATTTAATATACTTTTATCAAGTCCGACACTACAAAGAAAATAATCCATGTGTATCCCATTCATGTCATACCCCACCCTGCTGCTATTCCTCCCAAACATTATTCGGCCCTGATCCCACAGTATCAACCACAGCCACATCTCGGCTCTGATTTAATTCATTGCTTTCCAGATGCTGATCGCCTGACATGACACCCTCTTCCCCTTCTATCCGGTGCTTACGGCTTGGGGATATGGCTGCTTACGGCTTGGGGAATGGCTGCTAACCAGCAGCCGTCCTTTTAATTCACTTTTATTTTGTAGTTCTAGTGAGTCCTGTGTTTTGTTTGTGGGAGAAATAGACTTTTAATGTGGGGGGAATGGGGGTAACTATATTTCTAGGTCCCTACTTGGTCGGTGAGGCAGCTTTTTCTCCGGGCTGCCCCGTCGACCGGTCCTCGTGGCCTACCAGCGGGCGTGGTGCTCCGTTTCCTGGTGGGGACCGCCCAGCACCTCGGCTTCGGTGGCGGCACAGCGCTGGAGCGCTATCGCGGAGTGGAGCGGGCGATGCCTTGCCTGGGTCGCTGCGCTGGATCGACGCGCTGGAGCTCCGGTGAGCTGTGACCGCTGAGTTCAACATCTCTGGGCTGCGGGTCTGCGGAGCGGAGCGGGCTGTGCCGACTTCAACATCGGGAGCCTGGGAGCTCCAAACCGGTGCGGCCTTGTCGGCTTCGGAAGCCGCGGTCTCCAGTAGGGAAGCGGCCGTTCTAGGTGGCCCAGCCACTGAGAGGACTCTCCCGGCGCCAGGACAACAGCACCTGGCGAGAACAGCCAGGAACATCGGGCCTCCATAGAGGCTATAGCGGAGGCCTCAATAGGCCTGGCTTTGGGAGAACTGGGGACGGGGACTGGACATTGTGCTTTCCTCCATAGTGATAACCATTGTGGGGGGATGATTTTTGTGTGTAAGTGATTATTTTAGTTTGTGTCCAAGATGGCTGTCGGAAGGGAGAGTGTACGCTGGCGCTGTTTAGCTGCCGCTGCTCTCTCTTCACATTGTGTTTTTGATTTTTTTGTCTTTGGATCAAATTCTGTCTTTAATTTGTGTATTGGTGATGTCTTTATTATTTACTTTAGTCCGATTATATGTTTTTTACTCTTGTTAAATTCTGTAAGGTGTCCTTGAGACTTTTGAAAGGCGCCCATAAATAAAATGTATTATTATTATTATTATTATTATTATTATTATTATTATTATTATTATTATTATTATTACCCCAAAATCTGACCCTTAATCACCCTCCACCTCCTCATGCCTGGACTCACTTGATTTTCACCTTCTGCCGATCACAGATCCATTCCTCCTCCTCTGACAAACCAAACTTCATCAGAGATAATTGCCAGTGGCCATGATTCCCCCATATCACAGGCCTTTCCCTCC